>NW_028123040.1:0-208445 GCF_965194805.1 Balaenoptera borealis | reverse complement strand
TGAGAATGTCTTCATCTCTCCTTCATTTCTGAAGGGTAGTTTTGCTAGGTACAGAATACTTGGTAGGCAGGTTCTTTTCCTCAGCTCTTTGCATATGTCATTGCAATGCCTTCTGGCCTCTATGGTTTCTGATGAAAAATCAGCAATTAGTTTTATTGAAGATTCTTTGTACATGATAACTCCGCTCTTGCTGCTTTAACACTGTCTTTGTCATTTGATGGTTTATGATGTATGTAGATGTGGCTCTCTTTGACTGTATCATGCTTGGACTTCCTTGAGCTTTTGGGATGTGCAGATTAACAGCAGTCATCAAATTTGTGAAATTTTAGGCCATTATTTCTCCAAATACTCCTTCAGTCTCTTTTTCTGTCTCTTCATCTGGAACTCCCATTATGTGTATAATAGGATGCTTGAAGGTGTCCCATAGGACTCTGAGATTCTGTTAATTTCTCTTCATTCTTTTTTCTTTCTGTTTCTCACACTGGATAATCTCAATTGGCCTATCTTCAAGTTCACTGACTCATACTTCTGCCTGTTCAAATCTGATACTGAGCTTTCTCCAGTCAATTTTTTATTTTAGTTATTGTACTTTTCAACTACAGATCTTCTATTTGGTTCTTTTTTGTAATTTCTCTTTATTGATATTCTCTATTTGGTAAGACACTGTTCTTATACTTCTTTTTTTTTTTTTTAAACATCTTTATTGAAGTATAATTGCTTCACAATTGTGTGTTAGTTTCTGCTTTATAACAAAGTGAATCAGCTACAGATATACACACGTTTCCATATCTCCTCCCTTCTGCATCTCCCTCCCTCCCACCCTCCCCATCCCACCCCCCCCCAAGGTGGTCACAAAGCACCGTGCTGATCTCCCTGTGCTATGCGGCTGCTTCCCACTAGCTATCTATTTTACATTTGGTAGTGTATATATGTCCATGACACTCTCTCATCCTGTCGCATCTCACCCCTCCCCCTCCCCATATCCTCAAGTCCATTCTTTAGTAGGTCTGTGTCTTTATTCCCATCTTGCCACTAGGTTCTTCATGGCCCTTTTTTTTTCCCTTAGATTCCATATATATGTGTTAGCATACTGTATTTTTTTTTCTCTTTCTGACTTACTTCACTCTGTATGACAGACTCTAACTCCATCCACCTCATTACAAATACCTCCATTTCATTTCTTTTTATGGCTGAGTAATATTCCACTGTATATATGTGCCACATCTTCTTTATCCATTCATCCGATGATGGACACTTAGGTTGCTTCCATGTCCTGGCTATTGTAAATAGAGCTGCAATGAACATTTTGGTACATGACTCTTTTTGAATTATGGTTTTCTCAGGGTATATGCCCAGAAGTGGGATTGCTGGGTCGTATGGTAGTTCTATTTGTAGTTTTTTAAGGAACCTCCATACTGTCCTCCATAGTGGCTGTATCAATTTACATTCCCACCAACAGTGCAAGAGTGCTCCCTTTTCTCCACACCCTCTCCAGCATTTATTGTTTCTAGATTTTTTGATGATGGCCATTCTGACCGGTGTGAGATGATACCTCATTGTAGTTTTGATTTGCATTTCTCTAATGATTAATGATGTTGAGCATGCTTTCATGTGTCTGTTGGCCATCTGTATATCTTCTTTGGAGAAATGTCTATTTAGGTCTTCTGCCCATTTTTGGATTGGGTTGTTTGTTTTTTTGTTATTGAGCTGCATGAGCTGCTTGTAAATCTCGGAGATTAATCCTTTGTCAGTTGCTTCATTTGCAAATATTTTCTCCCATTCTGAGGGTTGTCTTTTGGTCTTGTTTATGGTTTCCTTTGCTGTGCAAAAGCTTTTAAGTTTCATTAGGTCCCATTTGTTTATTTGTGTTCTTATTTCCATTTCTCTAGGATCTGGGTCAAAAAGGATCTTGCTGTGATTTATGTCATAGAGTGTTCTGCCTATGTTTTCCTCTAAGAGTTTGATAGTGTCTGGCCTTACACTTAGGTCTTTAATCCATTTTGAGTTTATTTTTGTGTATGGTGTCAGGGAGTGTTCTAATTTCATACTTTTACATGTACCTGTCCAATTTTCCCAGCACCACTTATTAAAGAGGCTGTCTTTTCTCCACTGTATATGCTTGCCTCCTTTATCAAAGATAAGGTGACCATATGTGCGTGGGTTTATCTCTGGGCTTTCTATCCTGTTCCATTGATCTATATTTCTGTTTTTGTGCCAGTACCAAACTGTCTTGATTCCTGTAGCTTTGTAATATAGTCTGAAGTCAGGGAGCCTGATTCCTCCAGCTCCATTTTTCGTTCTCAAGATTGCTTTGGCTATTCGGGGTCTTTTGTTCTCCATAGAAATTGTGAAATTTTTGGTTCTAGTTCTGTGAAAAATGCCAGTGGTAGTTTGATAGGGATTGCATTGAATCTGTAGATTTCTTTGGGTAGTAGAGTCATTTTCACAATGTTGATTCTTCCAATCCAAGAACATGGTATATCTCTCCATCTATTTGTATCATCTTTAATTTCTTTCATCAGTGTCCTATAATTTTCGGCATACAGGTCTTTTGTCTCCTTAGGTAGGTTTATTCCTAGATATTTTATTCTTTTTGTTGCAATGGTAAACGGGAGTGTTCTCTTAATTTCACTTTCAGATTTTTCATCATTAGTATATAGGAAGGCAAGAGATTTCTGTGCATTAATTTTGTATCCTGCTACTTTACCAAATTCATTGATTAGCTCTAGTAGTTTTCTGGTGCCAGTTTTAGGATTCTCTATGTATAGTATCATGTCATCTGCAAACAGTGACAGCTTTACTTCTTCTTTTCCGATTTGGATTCCTTTTATTTCTTTTTCTTCTCTGATTGCTGTGGCTAAAACTTCCAAAACTATGTTGAATAATAGTGGTGAGAGTGGGCAACCTTGTCTTGTTCCTGATCTTAGTGGAAATGGTTTCAGTTTCTCACCATTGAGGACAATGTTGGCTGTGGGTTTGTCATATATGGCCTTTATTATGTTGAGGAAAGTTCCCTCTATGCCTACTTTCTGCAGGGCTTTTATCATAAATGGGTGTTGAATTTTGTCGAAAGCTTTCTCTGCATCTATTGAGATGATCATATGGTTTTTCTCCTTCAATTTGTTAATATGATGTATTCACGTTGATTGATTTGCGTATATTGAAGAATCCTTGCATTCCTGGAATAAACCCCACTTGATCATGGTGTATGATCCTTTTAATGTGCTGTTGGATTCTGTTTGCTAGTATTTTGTTGAGGATTTTTGCATCTGTGTTCATCAGTGATATTGGCCTGTAGTTTTCTTTCTTTGTGACATCTTTGTCTGGTTTTGGTATCAGGGTGATGGTGGCCTCGTAGAATGAGTTGGGGAGTGTTCCTCCCTCTGCAATATTTTGGAAGAGTTTGAGAAGGATAGGTGTTAGCTCTTCTCTAAATGTTTGATAGAATTCGCCTGTGAAGCCATCTGGTCCTGGGCTTTTGTTTGTTGGAAGATTTTTAATCACAGTTTCAATTTCAGTGCTTGTGATCGGTCTGTTCATATTTTCTATTTCTTCCTGGTTCAGTCTCGGTGGGTTGTGCATTTCTAAGCATCTGTCCATTTCTTCCAGGTTGTCCATTTTATTGGCATAGAGTTGCTTGTAGTAATCTCTCATGATCGTTTGTATTTCTGCAGTGTCAGTGGTTACTTCTCCTTTTTCATTTCTAATTCTATTGATTTGAGTCTTCTCCCTTTTTCTCTTGATGAGTCTGGCTAATGGTTTATCAATTTTGTTTATCTTCTTGAAGAACCAGCTTTTAGTTTCATTGATTTTTGCTATTGTTTCCTTCATTTCTTTTTCATTTATTTCTGATCTGATCTTTATGATTTCTTTCCTTCTGCTAGCTTTGGGGTTTTTTTGTTCTTCTTTCTCTAATTGCTTTAGGTGCAAGGTTAGGTTGTTTATTCGAGATGTTTCCTGTTTCTTGATGTAGGCTTCTATTGCTATAAACTTCCCTCTTAGCACTGCTTTTGCTGCGTCCCATAGGTTTTGGGTCGTCGTGTCTCCATTGTCATTTGTTTCTAGGTATTTTTTGATTTCCCCTTTGATTTCTTCAGTGATCACTTCGTTAATAAGTAGTGTATTGTGTAGCCTCCATGTGTTTGTATTTTTTACAGACCTTTTCCTGTAATTGATATCTAGTCTCATAGCGTTGTGGTCAGAAAAGATACTTGATACGATTTCAATTTTCTTAAATTTACCAAGGCTTGTTTTGTGACCCAAGATATGATCTATCCTGGAGAATGTTCCATGAGCACTTGAGAAAAATGTGTATTCTGTTGTTTTTGGGTGGAATGTCCTATAAATATCAATTAAGTCCATCTTGTTTAATGTATCATTTAAAGCTCGTGTTTCCTTATTTATTTTCATTTTGGATGATCTGTCCATTGGTGAAAGTGGGGTGTTAAAGTCCCCTACTATGATTGTGTTGCTGTCGATTTCCCCTTTTATGGCTGTTAGTATTTGCCTTATGTACTGAGGTGCTCCTATGTTGGGTGCATAAATGTTTACAATTGTTATATCTTCTTCTTGGATCGATCCCTTGATCATTATATAGTGTCCTTCTTTGTCTCTTGTAATAGTCTTTATTTTAAAGTCTATTTTGTCTGATATGAGAATTGCTACTCCAGCTTTCTTTTGATTTCCATTTGCATGGAATATCTTTTTCCATCCCCTCACTTTCAGTCTGTATGTGTCTCTAGGTCTGAAGTGGGTCTCTTGTAGACAGCATATATATGGGTCTTGCTTTTGTATCCATTCAGCCAGTCTGTGTCTTTTGGTGGGAGCATTTAATCCATTTATATTTAAGGTAATTATTGATATGTATGTTCCTATTCCCATTTTCTTAAATAGTTTATGTTTGTTATTGTAGGTGTTTTCCTTCTCTTGTGTTTCTTGCCTAGAGAAGTTCCTTTAGCATTTGTTGTAAAGCTGGTTTGGTGGTGCTGAACTCTCTCAGCTTTTGCTTGTCTGTAAAGGTTTTCATTTCTCCATCGAATCTGAATGAGATCCTTGCTGGGTAGAGTAACCTTGGTTGTAGGTTTTTCTCCTTCATGACTTTAAGTATATCCTGCCACTCCCTTCTGGCTTGCAGAGTTTCTGCTGAAAGATCAGATGTTAACCTTATGGGGATTCCCTTGTGTGTTATTTGTTGTTTTTCCCTTGCTGCTCTTAATATGCTTTCTTTATATTTAATTTTTGATAGTTTGATTAATATGTGTCTTGGCATGTTTCTCCTTGGATTTATCCTGTATGGGACTCTCTGTGCTTCCAGGACTTGATTAACTATTTCCTTTCCCATATTAGGGAAGTTTTCAACTATAATCTCTTCAAATATTTTCTCAGTCCCTTTCTTTTTCTCTTCTTCTTCTGGGACCCCTATAATTCGAATGTTGGTGCGTTTAATGTTGTCCCAGAGGTCTCTGAGACTGTCCTCAGTTCTTTTCATTCTTTTTTCTTTATTCTGCTCTGCAGTAGTTATTTCCACTATTTTATCTTCCAGGTCACTTATCCGTTCTTCTGCCTCAGTTATTCTGCTATTGATCCCGTCTAGAGTATTTTTAATTTCATTTATTGTGTTTTTCATCGTTGCTTGGTTCCTCTCTAGTTCTTCTACGTCCTTGTTAAATGTTTCTTGCATTTTGTCTATTCTATTTCCAAGATTTTGGATCATCTTTACTATCATTATTCTGAATTCTTTTTCAGGTAGACTGCCTATTTCCTCTTCATCTGTTAGGTCTGGTGTGTTTTGACCCTGCTCCTTCACCTGCTGTGTGGTTTTTTGTCTTCTCATTTTGCTTATCTTACTGTGTTTGGGGTCTCCTTTTCACAGGCTGCAGGTTCGTAGTTCCCGTTGCTTTTGGTATCTGTCCCCAGTGGCTAAGGTTGGTTCAGTGGGTTGTGTAGGCTTCCTGGTGGAGGGGACTAGTGCCTGTGTTCTGGTGGATGAGGTTGGATTTTGTCTTTCTGGTGGGCACGTCCACGTCTGGTGGTGTGTTTTGGGGTGTCTGTGGCCTTATTATGATTTTAGGCAGCCTCTCTGCTAATGGATGGGGCTGTATTCCTGTCTTGCTAGTTGTTTGGCATAGGGTGTCCAGCACTGTAGCTTGCTGGTCGTTGAGTTAAGCTGGGTCTTGATGTTGAGATGGAGGTCTCTGAGAGATTTTCACCGTTTGATGTTACGTGGAGAAGGGAGGTCTCTTGTGGACCAGTGTCCTGAAGTTGGCTCTCCCACCTCAGAGGCACAGCCCTGATGCCTGGCTGGAGCACCAAGAGCCTTTCGTCCACATGGCTCAGAATAAAAAGGAGAAAAAAATAGAAAGAAAGAAAGAAAGAGGATAAAATAAAATAAAATAAAGCTATTATAATAAAAAATAAGAAAAAAAATTAAGAATAAATGTATTCAGAAAAAAAATTTTTTTTAATTTTTAAAAATAGATTTATTAATTTTTTGTAGTAAAAAATAAGAAAAAAATTATTAAGAAAAAAATTTATTAAGAAAAAATGTTTAATTTTTTAAAATAAAAAATATGAAAAAACTTATTAAAATTTTTTTTTAATTTCTAAAAATAGAAAATAAGGGAAAAAATATTAAGAAAACATTTATTAGGAAAAAAAATTTTTTTGAGTGAACAAAAAAACAAAGAAAAAAAACATGGACGGACCTAACCCTAGGACTAATGGTGAAAGCAAAGCTATACAGACAAAATCTCACCCAGAAGCATACACATATACACTCACAAAAAAAGGAAAAGGGGAAAAATTAATATATTCTGCTCCCAAAGTCCACCTCTTGAATTTGGGATGATTCGTTGTCTATTCAGGTATTCAACAGATGCAGGCACATCAAGTTGTTTGTGGAGCTTTAACCCACTGCTTCTGAGGCTGCTGGGAGAGACTTCCCTTTCTCTTCTTTGTTCGTACAGCTCCCGGAGTTCAGCTTTGGATTTGGACCCGCCTCTGCGTGTAGGTCGCCTGAGGGCGTCTGTTCCCCGCCCAGACAGGACGGGGTTAAAGAAGCAGCTGCTTCGGGAGCTCTGGCTCACTCAGGCCGGGGGGAGGGAGCGGTATGGAGGAGGCGGGGCAAGCCTGCGGCAGCAGAGGCCGGCGTGACGTTGCAGCAGCCTGAGGCGCGCCGTGCGTTCTCCCGGCGAAGTTGTCCCTGGATCACGGGACCCTGGCAGTGGCGAGCTGCACAGGCTCCCGGGAGGGGCGGTGTGTAGAGTGACCTGTGCTCGCACACAGGCTTCTTGGTGGCGGCAGCAGCAGCCTTAGCGTCTCCCGCCCGTCTCTGGGGTCCACGCTGATAACCGCGGCTCACGCCCGTCTCTGGGGTCCGCGCTGTTAGCCACGGCTCGCGCCCGCCTCTGGGGTCCGCGCTTATAGCCGCGGCTCGCGCCCGTCTCTGGAGCTCGTTTAGGCGGCGCTCTGAATCCCCTCTCCTTGCGCGCCACGAAACAAAGAGGCAAGAAAAAGTCTCTTGCCTCTTTGGCAGCTGCAGACTTTTTCCCGGACTCCCTCTCGGCTAGCACCGAAGCCCGAGCCTCAGCTCCCAGCCCCCACCCGCCCCAGCGGCTGAGCAGACAAGCCTCTCGGGCTGGTGAGTGCCACTCAGCACCGCTCCTCCGTGCGGGAATCTCTCCGCTTTGCCCTCCGCACCCCTGTGGCTGCGCTCTCCTCCGTGGCTCCGAAGCTTCCCCCCTCTGCCACCCACAGTCTCTGCCCGTGAAGGGGCTTCCTAGTGTGTGGAAACCTTTCCTCCTTCACAGCTCCCTCCCACTGGTGCAGGTCCTGTCCCTATTCTTTTGTCTCTGTTTTTTCTTTTTTCTTTTGCCCTACCCAAGTACGTGGGGAGTCTCTTGCCTTTTGGGAGTTCTGACGTCTTCTGCCAGCGTTCAGTGGGTGTTCTGTAGGAGCAGTTCCACGTGTAGATGTATTTCTACTGTATCTGTGGGAAGGAAGGTGATCTCCTCGTCTTACTCTTCCGCCATCTTGCCCCTCTCCCTATACTTCTTTAGACATGGTTTCATTTAGTTCTTTGAACATATTTTAAATAGCTATTTTAACATCTTCATTTAGTAAGTCCAATGTCTGAGGTTCCTCACAGACAGTTTCTAAACTTTTGTATGGTCCATATATTTTGTTTTTACTTTGAATTTCCATATCTTGTAACTTTTTGTTGAAAACTCGACATCTTAAAAAATATAATGTGACAACCCTGGAAATCAGAGTCTACTACCTCCCTACAGTTTCCTGCTGTTGCTTTACGCTGTTTTTTTTTTAAGTAACTTTTCTGAACAAATTCTATGAAGTCTACTGAAGCTGCCACTCAACTAGCTTAGTGGTCAGCTAATGCCTAGATGGAGGTATCCTTAAACATCTAGAAACAATAAATCTCCCAGTCTTTGCCGAGGGACTACGTGCACATAGCCATCAATGCTGAGGGCAGGGAGTTATCAATTCTGCCTTAGCCTTCCCTTTCTTCTTGCCCAGAGCCTCAAGGGCAGCCAAAGGTAAAGGGTAGGCCCCTCTCAGATCTTTCCTGAGCATGCACTCAGGCCTGTGCACACTTGTGGTCTTCTAGAGTCCTAGGAATATATCAATGCTTTTCAAAATATCTATGGACATCTCATCCTCAGTTTTTCCGTTAAAGCTTTTGGTTAGTCTATTGTTTGTCTAAAGTGTTATCCACTGCCTCCTGCATTGTGACATTAAAACAGTTGCCTGGGGACTTCCCTGGTGGTCTAGGGGGTAAGACTCCGGGCTCCCAATGCAGGGGCCCCGGGATCGATCCCTGGTCAGGGAACTAGGTCCTGCAACTAAGGAGTCCGCATGCCGCAACGAAGATCCTGAGTGGTGCAACTAAGACCCGGCGCAGCCAAAATAAATAAATAAAATAAATAAATATTTAAGAAACTAAAATAAAACACTTGCCTGTAAGTGTTTTTTGACAAACACCTCACACATAGACACAGAGGCTCATACGCACTGGATAGCTCTGGGTAAGGTCAAATAAAGATAAGCCTTTTGAGTGGAGTCTTCCAGAGAGCCATCAGACAGATCAAATACTGACAATTCTTTGGGAATGAAATTGTGAAAGAGGTCCAGCTCTGTTCTGCTCCCTCCAGTCCTGGGAATGCAGGCTGATATTTTTCAAGGTTATCACTGAGCTGAGTGTGGCAATGAGAATAGGGCAAGGTAAAATGCCACAAGCTTACTATTCTTATCAAGGTTCAGCCATTTTTCTTGAATAAATGCTTACTACAAAAGCTACAAGCCTTTGGTTAATTTCGAGTTTTGGAAAAGTTTTCCATAAAGTTTTGCCAAAATTCTGTTGCTTTTATCACAGGGCAAAATGTTGGAGGTCTTTACTCCACCATTTTTTTCTGCTATTAACTCCTCACTTTGTTTTAAAAATCCCAACCAGTTCTCTCCCCATGGCTTTTTGCTCCTATTGACAGTACTAGTACACAAAATATTTAAATGTCTTTAAATGAATATAAAAATAACATCTATATTATATATTGGTATGAGGTATAAAATGGCTTACAAAAAAAAAGACATAGTACCTATCTTCACAGAACTTACTGTCAGATATAAATGAAATCCTGTTACTACTTCAGAGTGTTACTTGACCTAATGAGTAAATCTCTAACATCTATCTCTTTCTTTGCGAGGTTACCTTTGCCTTGTTTTTTTGTTTTTGTTTTGTTTTTAATTTATTTATTTTTATTTTTGCCTGTGTAGGGTCTTCGGTGCTGTGCACGGGCTTCCTCTAGTTGCGGCGAGCGGGGGCTACATTTCGTTGCAGTGCGCGGGCTTCTCATTGCAGTGGCTTCTCTTGTTGTGGAGCACGGGCTCTAGGCATGCGGGCTTCAGTAGTCGTGGCTCGCAGGCTCTAAAGCGCAGGCTCAGTAGTTGTGGCGCACAGGCTTAGTTGCTCTGTGGCATGTGGGATCTTCCCGGACCAGGGCTGGAACCCGTGTCCTCTGTATTGGCAGGCGGATTCTTAACCACTGCGCCACCAGGGAAGTCCCTTTGTTTTTGTCTCTAAAAGAATTTTATGAGTTCAATTGTTTACTCATTCTCAACTGAGGAGAAATTATTTGGTCCAAATATCTGCAATGGTTTATGACTTGCCCTTGGCCCCAAACTCTAGTTGGATCTTTCTAGTATCTATAGAATCACAACATACTAATAGACACTATCTATCAGAACAATTCCTAGGCTTTCATCTAGATCAGCTCTACTGGTCTAAGAAACTATTATTTTCTACTGTCAACTCCCTCACTCTCAGAATAGATGCAGAACATGATAAATGACAACCTCAAGTATATATAGCCAACAGATCTCTTCTTGTCTAACTGATGCATTCAGTACTTTATTTATACGGACAGTATTTCTCAGGATACAGTGTACCATCCCTGAGTCATTTCCTCTTCCCACTACTGTCCAATTTTTCTCAAAGTTAATGTCTCCAAAGGGAAGAGTTAGGATGTAAATGAATAGAAGTACACAGGAGGCCTCAAAAAATACTGGAACACCTGATTAGACTTCTATTGGTACATTCTGTCTTCTGAACTAGGGGGCTGAAAGTGAGACTGAGATAAAAGATTTTCCTACCTACAATCAATTAAGTAAGCTTGTTTTATGTCTCGTAGCCACTAAGTGAGTTTTTAAAATCATAGCCATGCAGGTAGTGAAAATTTCTTCCAGTTCCTGGTTATAGGCTTCATAATCAATCCTAACATATGAGCATTTTGTGGTTCTTTTTTTCAGTGGCATCACAGTGGGAAATCAGGAGCAATTATATCGGGGCTTTAACTCAGTTACCATTAGATACTAGTTGGGTCCTCTTAAAATTAACAGAAAATCTGCGTAAGACCAGGGACAACTACTTTCTTTTTAATTTCTACACCTATAAAGATGTCTATTGACAAATCATGAACAATTTATATCTAAACTGAACCAAGTCAACTCCTGTGGACCAATCAATATGTTATCCCAACAATCAAAACCCCGCACCATACCAACTCTGTATCCTTATAATTTTCCACAGAAAATATTTATTCAGTTCCTCCACAGGATGCTATTCATTTTCTAAATCTGCAGTTCTATTGTGGTGATCTCACAGGGATGTTGTGGGATATTTTAAAATTCTAGAGAAAGAGTGATATGTAATATCTGGTGTACAGGACAAAAACTAATCGCTAAAGATAGTTTAAAGTTTCAACATTAGATACTGCTACATTCCTTTCAATGCTGCTGTCTGTATCTCTGCAGAGTTGGATTTTTGACGGTTTCTGTAACAAAAGCAATAAATGAGGGTGGTTGTGTCCAATCTCATCTCAAGGTTTGAGAAACTGTGCCCTAATAGCCACACATATCTCGTTAGCAAGTAATTATGCATATTTCTGAACAAAGTAAAATGTTTTCTTTCAAACACAAAACGAAAAATATTTTTGCTTATTAAGCTGTAAGATCAAAACGCTAAGTATTTTTATACCCTAATAACATAATAGCTTAGTGTCTGAAAAAATACTTCATGTATTTATATGCTGCTGATGATTTATATCCCCACGATGATGAGAAAAGAAATCACCCAAACACTAAGGTGACTGTGAACAGAGAAAACTTGGAAACCTTTGTCCTAGATGGAGTCCACTAACCCAAACAAGTAACTGTTCATACAATTTTCTTCAAATATTTATCAAATGTTTGAGTGTACACAATACATCTGACCAAATAACTCACCTATCTGAACCAGAGCCTGTGTCATGAAAATCTCCATGTTTCACTTAAAGATTAAAGAGCACTGAGCTTTCATATGTCATCCAGAATTAAACAGCCAATCCACAAATAAAATTTCAAAAAATAAAATTTTGAATAATTTCTGCATAATACCTGAGTGTGAGCTCTCAATGGTGGTGTCTGACTTGGAATCCAGAGATGAAGGAATTTGTCTTAATTGGGGAACATAGTACATCTTTGTACTACCAGAAGGCTTATATGGCAACAGTAAAGGCTGGCCTAAGGACATAAAGATCAGAATAATTAATAAGAAAACATTTATTAATTAACTGAACAAATATTAAGCACCTTTAATGTGCCAAGCAGTGGTCAAGATTCTTGGAATGTATCAGTAAACTAGCATTCTAGAAGAGGGAGATAGACAGTAAACAATTAGCATACTAAATAAGTAAATCATCTAGTATTTTTATAAATTATTAGTGACATAAAAAATTAGAAAATACTGGGACTTCCCTGGTGGTGCAGTGGGTTAAGAATCTGCCTGCCAATGCAGGGGACAGGGGTTCGATACCTGGTCTGGGAAGATCTCACATGCTGTGGAGCAACTAAGCCTGTGCACCACAACTACTGAGCCTGCGTGCCACAACTACCAAAGCCCGCCCGCCCTAGAGCCCGAGCGCCACAACTACTGAGCCCATGTGCCGCAACTACTGAAGCCCACGTGCTCTAGGGCCCTTGTGCTGCGAGTACTGAGCCCTCGTGCTGCAACTACTGAAGCCTGTGCGCCTAGAGCCCACGCTCTGCAACAGGAGAAGCCACCACAATAAGAAACCCATGCACCACAACGAAGAGTAGCCCCTACTCACCACAGCTAGGGAAAGCCCGTGTGCAGCAACAAAGACCCAAAACAGCCACTCCCCCCCCAAAAATTAGAAAATGCTGAGGAAGATTAGAAGTATTTGGGAAATTGCAGCAGGATGCAGTTTAAATAGAGTGGTAAGGGTAGGATTCATTGAGAAGACGACTTCCTAGCAATCTATTCCATATTTAGATGGCTCTAACTAAGAAACACTTTATCTTATATTGAACCCAAACCTGGTCGTTGTTAACCCCTACTACTGATCTTTGAAGGTTCTCCCTCCAGAGTCATAGAAAGTAAATCTAATTCTCTTCTATGTGGCAGATTTTCAAAATAAGTTTCCCATTAAAAAAGTATAACTTCTCAATATTAAAAAAATACACAGAAATAAAAAAGACAAAGTCTTACCACTCAAAGATAACTATTATTAATATTTTAATGTATTTCTACAGGTCTTTCCTCTGTATTTCTTATTTGTTTACATAGTTGTGTATAGTATGTATAATGTGGAATTCAGTTTTTCTACTTTACATTGATAATAAAATATTCATTTTATTTCCTATCGTCACATTTTTTATCATTCTACTACACATTAAGTGTATTTAACCCTTCTCATAATGTTAAAAATTTAGGCTGGATTAAATTTTCAATAATAAAGAATTCTGTAATAAAGACTTCCTGTTTATAGCATACCCATTCTCCCCTGCTGCCCCATTTCACATAAGTTTTCTGATTTCAGAGTGAAAAATTATGTCATTTATAAAGTTTCTTTTTTTTAAATACTAACTGCTAAAATTCTTTCTAAAATGTCTGTGACATGGTAGTAATTTGATTATTATAGAAGATGAAATCTTTTTCTTCTTCTTCTTATTTTTTTGCTTCATTGGGTCTTCATTGCTGCACGCGGGCTTTCTCTAGTTGCGGTGTGGGGGGGCTACTGTTCGTTGTGGTGCGCGAGCTTCTCACTCTTCTCACTGCAGTGGCTTCTCTTGTTGTGGAGCACAGGCTCTAGGCACGCAGGCTTCAGTAGTTGTGGAGCATGGGCTCAGTAGTTGTGGCTCGCAGGCTCTAGAGCACAGGCTCAGTAGTTGTGGCACACGGGCTTAGTTGCTCTGCGGCATGTGGGATCTTCCCGGACCAGGGCTCGAACCCGTGTCCCCTGCACTGGCAGGTGGATTCTTAACCACTGCGCCACCAGGGAAGTCCCTGAAATCTTTTTCTATACACTTGTTTTTCTTTCATGATGTGGTAGAAACTCTCTCTCTCTCTGTAACAGCATTTTGATATTTAGCTGGGTACATACTGCTCATCTGTACACTGTATTTCCCAATCTCCCTTGCAGACATGTATGGACATATGACTAAGTCTGGGCCCATAGGTCAAGGGTGAGAATAATGTCTGCAACTTCCAGGCATCCCATTAAAACACTCCACCGGCTGCTGCTAAAATTTATCCTCCCCATTACTCTTCTTTTCCAGTATTTTCTTTATTAGTCTTCCGGAAAAAACTTAAGATCAATTAAACAAGTTCAAAAGAACAATTCCATTAGAATTTTGAGTAGAATTACATTAGAGTTTAAATTCATTTGGGAATAAATGACATCTTTAAATATTCAATTTTCCCATTCAGAAATATCCCATCCCTCCTTTTAGTCTACTCTCCTTTTCTATGCCTACACAAAGGATTAGTATTGCCATCACATGAGTCCTATAAAATTCTTGTTTAGGTTACTCCTCAGTATTCATGGGGTTGTACTGCTCATTCAAATAGAATTTTGTAGATAGCTACCACTTCTCCTGATTAAACACAACAGCTTCTTCAGTTTATCCTTATGGACCATGGTCTTCTCTTGCATCCTGTAATCACCTCTAGATGGACTCCTAGTTGCCCATGTCTAGTTTATAAAAATCAAAATACTCTAGACAGAGTCTGATAGTCCCAGAGTAGAATGAGATCTCCTTCATTCTGGACGCAATAACAACTTTTATATTACTTAGAATTGTGTTACCATCCTTGACCACTCCATCATTCTGATGATTTGACATGGAATCCATATTACTAGTACCCTGCTTCCAACCAAGGAACTGACTTCATAGTGAAGGAAATGAGACAACAGGCTGATGCCTAAAGGGAGTCACTGTTCTCCTCACAAGCCTGATCACCCACAGCTATGGTAAACTCAAAAACAAAAAAGCGAGTGAACAATTTACTGATAACTGTCATGGCACAAGCTGGGAGGCATCACTTTCTGAGGCTGGAATGCTAGCTTGCCAAATACGGCATGTGCTCAGAACCACATATGGCACTTGCCTATCCTACAGACAGAATGCATATATTTAGGAACAAAGGCAGAAGCCTTTAAAATCTTTTGCTTTCTATCTCTGTGACTCTGCTTTGTTTGATGGAAGATCTTAGAAATAAGGGAGGGGCACTTCTACCGGGAGACAGGAGCCATCTAGTCATTTTACATTCTTTATGTCACTGAAACAATACAGGGAATAGGATGCCATAGTGTTGACTAAAACTACAATTGACCTTAACTATCAGGGAGAAATAAGGTTACCTTAAAAGAAGAAAGTCAGTAGGAGTATGGCTTACACCTAGGGGACCACTTTACCAAGCCTGGTCATAGAAATTAACAAAAAATGACCTTAAACCTATGCAGGGCTAGCAAAGCCTTAGACTACTTAGGAATACTTGTACCAACCTATCAGGCAAAGCCCCAGCCAATGAGAACCTGGCTGAATTCAAGGAGAATGAAGAAATGTATAGAGGCTGGAAGAATTTAAATAACAGGAAAAATAGGCTGTAGCCTCTACTTCTCTTTGGACGTTGCTGTAGTCATTATTGTTAGAATATTGACTTAGTAGTTTTCTTCCTCCACCAGTGTATATAAAGCTTGGTGGTGATGGTTAAATTTACCATTTAGTTCAAAGTTTGCAGAAAATGGACAACAACAATTGGGCAGAATTACAATGGACCCAGGGCAAGAATGGCTACCATGTGGAGATGGAGAATTCAGAGGCAAGATAAGTGGCTTTTTGAAATTCTCAACAACTTTCTGTTTGGATGCAGAAGTCTTAAAGTTACTTTGGACTGCCTATCTCTGGGGGAAGAAGCGACTATTCAGCAAATAATGGTTGTTCCTGGGAGAGAAAGAAAGGACTGCAGAAGGGTAAAGAAGAAAGTCCAACCATAAACTTTATTCCTTCAAAAAACTTGCAAATGGAACTAAATATAAACATATAGCATATTACTCTTAATTTGTTAATTCAGAGCAGTGGACACATAGTCATAAATTCAACATGCTATTCTGTATACTTTTAAAATATTTTTAAAATTTTACTTCTGAATCCACAGAGTTAAAAATCTTTTATTATTAAACCAAATAATATTTCTCTTTTAAAGGAGTCTTTTCTACCAAGTACCTGTATGTAAAGGTAAGACCGTGAACTGTGGGCTCTATGTAGACCGATCCATTTGATGTCAGAAGAGGTATAAAATACACTTTCACAGTTGGATTTCCTCTCCTGTGCTCTGCCACCAACATGAAAACAGCATACCCAGAGTAGCCTGGGTTTCAGTACAAGGCATGTGGAACAGACCCAAACCGTTTTTGCATCCTGATGCCAAACTCCAACTGACTCATAAGCCCATGAGTGAGGAAAGCAAATGTCTGTTGTTACGAAGCACTGAGATTTTCGAGGTTCTTATACAGTATCACGGTGGCAATAGGTAACTGACACATTAAAGGTGTTCTGTGTGATATTGATTAGACTATACATTTGGGGGGCATAATTTTATATCACAATAAAAATGTATAAGATATATAACCATCTCGGGTTTCCCTGATAGCGCAGTGGTTAAGAATCCGCCTGCCAATGCAGGGGACACGGGTGCCAGCCCTGGTCCGGGAAGATCCCCCATGCCGCGGAGCAACTAAGCCCATGTGCCACAACTACTGAGCCTGCGCTCTAGAGCCCGCGAGCCACAACTACTGAGCCCATGCACCGAAGCCCACGCGCCTAGAGCCCGTGCTCCACCACAAGAGAAGCCACCGCAATGAGAAGCCCGTGCACCGCAACGAAGAGTAGCCCCCGCTCGCCGCAACTAGAGAAAGGCTGCACGCAGCGATGAAGACCCAACACAGCCAAAAATAAAATAAATAAAAGTAAAAAAAAAAAAAAGAAAAGAAATATAACCATTTCAACATATAAATGTATTTATTCAAATTAAATTCAGTGCAATTTACATGTGGAACTAAGCAATTTTCTTTATACATTTAGGCATATTCCATTTATACCTACAGACAGGTAAACTTTTTGCACAAGTAGGAAAACTTAAAATATATTTTGAATAGATTTGTACAAACTGTTGAATACTTTAAAATTAGTAATTGAAAGTTCCCACCCTCATTTGGAGGTAGAATGGGAACTTAACTTTCCAGTTACTGGTCTGAAAAAGAAAATAACTTGCTATAATTTTGAATGTTATATAGTATAAGCACTATAAAAATATCACTGTCATGATAGCATAGGAACACTCTAAATGTAGACCTTATGGTAGAAATTGCTAGCTGTTCACCAAAACTCATTTCTTCTTCATCCTGGAAAGCACAGCTAAACTATTCCTAGTCAGTGGAAAGTGATGTGGGCCACACCTAGGCCTAGCCCATAAAAGCCTCCCAACATGTGCTCCTCCATGCTTTTCGTCCCTTCCAGTTGACTATGATGATGAATCCAAGGTTCCACGTTTTAAAGAAAGCAGAGTCACAGTCAACCTGGGTCCCTGCTCAACGTTTCTTGAGCAAGAAATAGACTGGTATTGTGTTTGCTATCTGTTCACTGTATCATGCAAAACAATAGTAAAAGAAACAATGCCAAATAGTTATCTACCTCCCTAAAATTGAACCTCTATAGTTTTTATGTTTTCATGAACTACTTGCATTCTTATGACAAGTATTATGAGTTGAAAATACGTCAGCCACAAGTAGCATGAGTTTCACATAGGTTGTTAACTTCACTAGAAATTGAAGTAAAAACATAATAAATTATATTCTCTTCATAGCTATGTAAATAAAAGATGTTTTAATCATGTACAACCTAATGCTTAAAATTAAAATTAGGTTTTCTAACTAGAAAGACCCAATCAAGAAATTTCTTAGTTAATGACACACAAAAGTTGGTAATGTGACCTAAAATTCTCTTACCATCTGTGCCATGAAGAACAGTAATCTGTTGGACTGAAGATGATGAAGCAAACTTGACAGGAACTTTGCCCAACTTCTGTGTACTGAGGTCTGGAATATCATGTCCACGATCTTCAGCATTAACAAAAATCTCAGATGAAAACATGGTTTTTCCTGGACTCTCTGTTGTTATCTGAGTGACTGCATCAGATGATAATTTTCCAGAGAAGGGAGAAAACGGGGTCTTAATCTCCTTTGGTGATCTGAACAAAAAAGAGAAAGCACACAGCAGGTCATATCCTTGGCTTATCAAATACTGTAATTTCTTTCCAAATGTGGCTTCAATATTTTTTGGAGACACATCCAACTCAAATGGTTAAGTTATTTCTGCAGTACCCTGTGCTTTTTTACATACTTATTACAGGGTGATCATGCATGAGTTTACTTTTACTTATTTTAAAATCTACTTTTATTTTGGATTTAGAATGCTATTATATAAGGAAAGGGTACTTTTCAGTTGAAGTGGAAAGATATCCATTAAAAAATAATTACTGGAAGTCCACTATAAATTAGGGGACTATGCTAAACGCATAGAGTGTACAAAAATAAAAAAGAAACAGAGCCTTTCCTCAAAAAGTTTATATGTCAGTGGGGGAACCAGAGGTTTTTAAGGTTGTAATTATGTATATAGATTATAAAGAATCCATATTAAAACATAATGGAGTAAATAAATGAGTGTATAAATAAATAAATAATAGGAGGGAGGGAGAAGACAAATCTTGCCAACAGAAGAATTCCATATGTAGGTAACCTCCCCCCCGCCCCCCCCCGGCATCCATCTCCTCCCCAAGGAGGTGGAGGTGAAGCTTAATCTTCCCCTTAAGTCCAGTCCTGGGCTGGCCTTAATGATTGAATTCCAGAGACAGTATAAAATGGGAGAAAAAGTAACTTTACAGTGGAGAAACCAAGCAAACACCATGTTATGCAAGTGATGATGTTTCACATCACCAGTGATGTCACGGAGACACTACATACTCTCTGTTATGATGTGATGAGACGGTTACTTCGCTTCTGCGGTATTCTTTGTCAAAACCTATAACTCCAGTCGAATCATGAGAAAAACATCAGCCAAACCCAGACTGAGAACAATTCTACAAAATATCAGACAAATATTCCTCAAGACTGTCAAAATCATGAAAAACAAGGAAGGAATGAGGAACTGTCATAGACCAGAGAAGACTAAGGAGACATGACAACTAACTAAGTGGAATGTGATATACTGGATTGGGTCCTAGAACAGAAAAAGGTCATTAACAGGAAAACTGGTGAAATCCAAAAAAAGTCTTAAGTTTAGTTAATAGTAATGTATAAATGTTGGCTTTTTAATTTTGAAAAATATACTATGGTAGTATAAGATGTTAGCAATAGGAAAAACTGGGAGAGAGGTAAAGGGAACTCTGTTTGTATCTTTTCTGCAGATTTGAAATTATTTGAAAATGAAAAAGGTCATTTTTAAAAAATGGAGTAATACTGTATTGTATTATATCACAGAAGAAGAAGACCTTTTAAAAGGTCTTTTAAATCTCTACCCTCTATATACTATTCACTAATTAAAAGGACAATTATGAGAAAAGAAAATAGGCCCATCTCCCTTATGTATACAGAAGCAAAAATCATACACAAAATGTTAGACAATCAAATGTAGAGTGTGTGAGTGAGTGAATGTGTGTGTGTGTGTGTGTGTGTGTGTGTGTGTGTGTGTGAATTCCTACCAAGTTGTTTTACTCCAGAAATGCAAGGTGAGTTAACATTCAAATATCAATAAATGTCATGCACCACATCCATAAAATAAAGGAGAAAATGTATATGATCATATCAGTATAGTCAGATAAAGCATTTGATAAAATTCAATAATTATGTATGATTAAAAACTCATAGCAAAGGGAAACTACAAAAAACTTTAGAGCCACCATCCTATTTATAGTGAAATGTGGAGAACGTCCACTGTAAGATTAGGAACAAAATAAGAATGCCAACTCTTACCTTTTCTATTCAACCTATTAGTAAAAGTATTAAATGGCATTAGCAGTAAGGCAGGAAAAAGAAATCAGAAATATAAGGCTAAGAAAGGAAGAAATCATACTGTCACTTTCCATAGTTGATATAATTAAGGATACAGAAAATCCAAAACCATCTACAGATAACTTATTAGAATATCAGTTAGTTTTTAGAAGAGTTGCCAGATAAGAGACCAAACATTAAAAAATTCCACTAACATTTTTCTGTGTCTGAAAAGTTATAAAATTAAAAACTAAAAAATATGCCATCTACATTATCATCAAAACATCATATACCTAATAATAAGTGTAATAAAAAATGTAAGAACCCTATTAGAATAGAAAACTATTGATATATCATAGAGAGAAATTAAAGGTGATCTAAATAGGATTTCTGCTTTGAGGCAGGATGTATAGGCATACCTCACTTTATTGCACTTCACTTTATTGTACCTTGCAGATAATGCTTTTTTTTTTTTTTTTACAAATTGAAGGTTTGTGGCAACCCTGTGTCAAGCAGCTCTACTGGTGGTGCCATTTTTCCAACAGCATTTGCTCACTTCGTGTCTCTATGTCATGTTTTGGTAAGTCTCACAATATTTCAAACTTTTTCACTATTATACTTGTTACATGATCTGTGATCAGTGATCTTTGATGTTACTATTGCAAAAAGATTACAGCTTGCTGAAGGCTCAGATGATGGGTAGCATTCTTAAAGTCTACTTTCAAATTAAGATATGTACTTTTTTTAGACATAATGCTATTGCACACTTAATAGACTACAGTATAGCATAAACATAACTTTTACATGCACTGGGAAACCAAACAACTCGTGTGACTTGCTTTCTTATGATATTCTCCTTATTGTGGTGTCTGGGACCAAAGCCATATCTCCATAATAATATGCCTGCACTAGGTAGGCACAGGCCATCACTCCTGCTGCAACGAGCAAACAAACTTGAATAAAAGATCATCGAGCTAAGGAAGCAATCAAGAAACAATATCAACTAATATGCTAGAGAGGGACATTTAGAGATTTGGAGCAGGGGTTTGGTGTAGGGAGACATACTCCACTGGAAAAGAGAAATCACCATATCTTTTGATGAACTCATTTGCTGGCATGATGGAGTGAAATCTAGCAGAATGTCAAGCCGATTTCCCCCACAGGACATTTCCTTAGTGTCAGGGTGGTATAGGATGATGGGGGACTGAGCCAAGAAAGCAGAGTGAAATTTCCTGCACAGTCATGGCACTAACAAACCAAATCCCGCTAGATAAAGGGGCCTGTGACAATCATTAGGTCTCCTCTTCAAGACATTTGCCAGTTTTTGAACCTATATAAAGCAGGAAGCTAAATACCTAATGCCTGAGGGAGAGAACTTTCCAAAGTGAGGAATTAGAGACCTACCAGACTCACAGTAAAAACCCAGAAGTGCCATCCCCAAGAAGGGGGCTGAGTCAGAAAAAGTGAAGTCATCTGCAATGTTTCAGTGTTTATGAGACAAATTTTCACTGAGAAAGTGTAACGGCAACAAATACATAGCTGGTCTCTCCTTACATTTGCCATACTCTGAAGCTGTGAGAACTGAGAGCCTAAAGAGCTGAATTCAAACATCTGAAAGACTGAAGTCAATAACTGACTGTATTTATTGAAGAATCAAAGACCTGTCAGGCTCACAGCAAAAATCCAGGGAGGCCACAAATTAGGAAAAATCATAGGTAGGATGAGACAACTAAAGCTCCAACCCAGTTCTGACCTAGTAAAATTCCTGAAATGACTGAAATGATCAGCCACTCTGATTAACAGAGAAAAGGGTAAATCTTCTCTGGTGCAAAGTAATAGCATCTTCAGTCTCTATGAATTTTTTATTCACCACGTCCAGCACACAATCAAAAATTATGAAATTCCTGAAGCAGGAAAAAGTGACTAAAACTTAAGACAAAAAAAAAAAAAAAAAAAAAAAACCAAGAAAAATTGATTTAGAGGGAATTCAGATTCTGGAGTTAGCACAGAACTTTAAAATGACTATATTGAGAGTAAAAGATGGGGATTAATAGATTAAAATATGGAGAATCTCAACAGAAAATTGGAATCAATTTTAAAAAATCAAATACAGATAAATGAAAAATAAGAAAACTGATCCCCAGCAGACCTTAGGGAATACTAGAAGAAATTTTTTTGGGCTGAAGTAAAATGGCCCAACATAGAACAGAGCTGGGCTCTCGGTCCCATATTGAACTCGAGTTGGAAGAGGCGAGTCCGGTCTCAAAACGGAGGTAAAACCGCCGCCCGGTCGCCCCCAGCCCGACTCCGGCCGCCGCCGCCGCCGGGGGGAGGAGGGCCATGATCCAAAGGAACCAGAACAGTTGAGAAAACTGTTTATTGGTGGTCTGAGCTTTGAAACTACAGACGATAGCTTAAGAGAACATTTTGAGAAATGGGGCACACTTACAGATTGTGTGGTGATGAGAGACCCCCAGACAAACCGTTCCAGGGGCTTTGGTTTTGTGACTTACTCTTGGGTTGAAGAGGTGGATGCAGCAATGTGTGCTCGACCACACAAGGTTGATGGGCGTGTAGTGGAACCAAAGAGAGCTGTTTCTAGAGAGGATTCTGTAAAGCCTGGTGCCCGTCTAACAGTGAAGAAAATTTTTGTTGGTGGTATTAAAGAAGATACAGAAGAATGTAATTCGAGAGACTACTTTGAAAAGTATGGCAAGATTGAAACCATAGGAGTTATGGAAGACAGGCAGAGTGGAAAAAAGAGAGGATTTGCTTTTGTAACTTTTGATGATCATGATACAGTTGATAAAATTGTTGTTCAGAAATACCACACTATTAATGGGCATAATTGTAAGTGAAAAAGGCCCTTTCTAAACAAGAAATGCAATCTGCTGGATCACAGAGAGGTCGTGGAGGTGGATCTGGCAACTTTATGGGTCGTGGAGGAAACTTTGGAGGTGGTGGAGGTAACTTTGGCCGTGGTGGAAACTTTGGTGGAAGAGGAGGCTATGGTGGTGGAGGTGGTGGCAGCAGAGGTAGTTATGGAGGAGGTGATGGTGGATAAAACGGATTTGGAGGCGACGGTGGTAACGATGGTGGTGGTCCTGGTTACAGTAGTAGAGGAGGCTATGGTGGTGGTGGACCAGGATATGGAAACCAAGATGGTGGATATGGTGGCGGTGGTGGAGGATATGATGCTTACAATGAAGGAGGAAATTTTGGAGGTAACTATGGTGGTGGTGGTGGGAGCTATAATGATTTTGGAAATTATAGTGGACAACAGCAATCAAATTATGGACCCATGAAGGGGGGCAGTTTTGGTGGAAGAAGCTCGGGAAGTCCCTATGGTGGTGGTTATGGATCTGGTGGTGGAAGTGGTGGATATGGTAGCAGAAGGTTCTCAAAACTCAGAAGAAAAGGGCTACAGTTCTTAGCAGGAGAGAGAGCGAGGAGTTGTCAGGAAAGCTGCAGGTTACTTTGAGACAGTCGTCCCAAATGCATTAGAGGAACTGTAAAAACCTGCCGCAGAAGGAACGATGATCCATAGTCAGAAAAGTTACTGCAGCTTAAACAGGAAACCCTTCTTGTTCAGGACTGTCCTAGCCACAGTTTGCAAAAAGTGCAGCTATTGATTCATGCAACGGAGGGTCAATTAGATGTACATTCCTGAGGTCTTTTATCTGTTGTAGCTTTGTCTTTTTCTTTTCATTACATCAGGTATATTGCCCTGTAAATTGTGGTAGTGGTACCAGGAATAAAAAATTAAGGAATTTTAAACTTTTCAATATTTGTGTAGTTCAGTTTTTCTACATTTTAGTACAGAAACTTTAACAAAATGCAGTTTTGAAGGTGTTTCCTTGTGAGTTAACAAGTAAAGAAGATCATTGTTCATTAATATTTTGTATGAATTTTGCTAAAGTTAACTGTAAAGAAACACCTGCTGACTTGCAGTTTAAGGGGATCTATTCTCCCCATTTCCAAACCATGAAATGAATGGGCTCTGACATGTGGAGAGAATAGATATTTGTATGTTTGCAATGTGTGTTTTAGATAATAGAATTGGGTATTTAAATTAGCATATTTGTGAATTTAATAGCTTTAAGATTTACTTCAAATGAAAAATCTCAGAATTCAAAAAAAAAAAAACAAAAGAACAGAGCTGGGAGCGCGATTGGCGCTGCCTGCGGGGGAGGAGCGCCGCCGCCGCCGCGAGCTGGGAGCTCGATTGGCGCTCCCTGCGGGGGAGGAGCGCCGCCGCCGCCGCCGCCGCGAGCTGGGAGCTCGACTGGCGCTCCCTGCGGGGGAGGAGCGCCGCCGTCGCCGCCGCGAGCCGGGAGCTCGATTGTCGCTGCCTGCGGGGGAGGAGCGCCGCCGCCGCGAGCTGGGAGCTCGCTTGGCACTGCCTGCGGGGGAGGAGCGCCGCCGCCGCCGCCGCCGCCGCGAGCTGGATTGGCGCTGCCTGCGGGGGAGGAGCGCCGCCGCGGCCGCCGCCGCGAGCTGGGAGCTCGTTTGGCGCTGCCTGCGGGGGAGGAGCGCCGCCGCCGCCGCCGCCGCGAGCTGGGAGCTCCATTGGCGCTGCCTGCGGGGGAGGAGCGCCGCCGCCGCCGCCGCCGCGAGCTGGGAGCTCCATTGGCGCTGCCTGCGGGGGAGGAGCGCCGCCGCCGCCGCCGCCGCCGCCGCCGCGAGCTCGACTGGCGCTCCCTGCGGGGGAGGAGCGCCGCCGCCGCCGCCGCCGCGAGCTGGGAGCTCGATTGGCGCTGCCTGTGGGGGAGGAGCGCCGCCGCCGTCGCCGCCGCGAGCTGGGAGCTCGCTTGGCGCTGCCTGCGGGGGAGGAGCGCCGCCGCCGCGAGCTGGGAGCTCGCTTGGCACTGCCTGCGGGGGAGGAGCGCCGCCGCCGCCGCCGCCGCCGCGAGCTGGATTGGCGCTGCCTGCGGGGGAGGAGCGCCGCCGCCGCCGCCGCCGCGAGCTGGGAGCTCGTTTGGCGCTGCCTGCGGGGGAGGAGCGCCGCCGCCGCCGCCGCGAACTGGGAGCTCGATTGGCGCTGCCCTGCGGGGGAGGAGCGCCGCCGCCGCCGCCGCCGCCGCCGCCACGAGCTGGGAGCTCGATTGGCGCTGCCTGCGGGGGAGGAGCGCCGCCGCCGCGAGCTGGGAGCTCGATTGGCGCTGCCTGCGTGGGAGGAGCGCCGCCGCCGTCGCCGCCGCGAGCTGGGAGCTCGGTTGGCGCTGCCTGCGGGGGAGGAGCGCCGCCGCCGCCGCCGCGAGCTGGGAGCTCGACTGGCGCTCCCTGCGGGGGAGGAGCGCCGCCGTCGCCGCCGCGAGCCGGGAGCTCGATTGTCGCTGCCTGCGGGGGAGGAGCGCCGCCGCCGCGAGCTGGGAGCTCGCTTGGCACTGCCTGCGGGGGAGGAGCGCCGCCGCCGCCGCCGCCGCCGCCGCCGCGAGCTGGATTGGCGCTGCTTGCGGGGGAGGAGCGCCGCCGCCGCCGCGGCCGCGAGCTGGGAGCTCGATTGGCGCTGCCTGCGGGGGAGGAGCGCCGCCGCCGTCGCCGCCGCGAGCTGGGAGCTCGATTGGCGCTGCCTGCGTGGGAGGAGCGCCGCCGCCGTCGCCGCCGCGAGCTGGGAGCTCGATTGGCGCTGCCTGCGTGGGAGGAGCGCCGCCGCCGTCGCCGCCGCGAGCTGGGAGCTCGATTGGCGCTGCCTGCGTGGGAGGAGCGCCGCCGCCGCCGCCGCCCCCGCCGTCGCAGTCGTCGTGAGTGAAGAAGCGCCTCGGTGACGCCTGGTGAGGGCCCTCGCCGACGCCTGGGCTTACCTGCCGCCCGGCCAGCTCCGCTCGTTTCCCGTCCCCCGCGGCCCGGCGCGGGGCAGGCCTGCCAGGGCCATGGAGGACGAGGTGGTCCGCATTGCCAAGAAGATGGACAAGATGGTGCAGAAGAAAAACGCGGTGAGCGCGGCGGGCGGCGCGGGCCGGAGGGAGGCCGGGCGGCGGGCGGGGGCCAGTCGGCCTGAGGGGGCTCCCGGCCCGCGGTGAGCGCGGCGGGTGCTGCGAGACGGCGGCGAGGCCCGCGCTCTGGGGAGGGGTTCCTGGGGAGGGGGGAGCTTCGTGTCCCGCGGCCGCGTCCCGGGCAGGGGTTCTGGGGGGCGTCCTGTCCCGCAGCTGCGTCCCGGGCAGGGGTCTGGGGGGCGTCCTGTCCCGCAGCTGCGTCCCGGGCAGGGGTTCTGGGGGGCGTCCTGTCCCGCGGCCGCGTCCCGGGGAGGGGGTCCGGTCCCGCGGCCACCGGCGCTGGGATCCGCCCTGGGCGCCCGAGGCCCCTCGTGATTAGCGCAGCCCGGTAAACTCTATGGAGGCATCCTCCTCATTATTTTAAACGTGACGGTGGTAAAGCCTCGCTGGTTTAGCTGAAGAGTGCAGAGAGCCCTCCCTGTTTGAAAGAATTGGTTCTCTTTCCCGGGCTCATTGGCCAGCAGCGAGAAAACAACATCAAACAGAGGTTTGTGATCAGTTTTAGACATGAAACTGTTCAAGCAAAACGTGAATTTCCTGGATCTTATTTTTGAGGAAGGCTGAACATTCCCTTGATTGTCTCAACTCCCCTGCATGTTTGCTTAGCAATTAAAAAAGGTGAACTACGCCAGTGTACTTGGCAAGTTGCTAAACTTTTTGGAAAAAGTGGATCTTGTTAGGCCGCGGAGTGCGGGGAGCTGTGTTTAAGGCATTGCCGCCGACGAGGCTGTGCTGCCGGCTGGATTTGGACACATGTCGTTGCTGGTCCTCTCAGTGGTTTACAGTTGCTACCGGTGGCGTTTTCTGTCACTGATAACGTGTGCACGTGAACGTGGTCTCTTGCGGTTTGTATGAGGTGCTCCAGTTTCTGCATTTCTTTCCACCTGTGTGGGCCACTCTCAGTCCCTTGCTTCCGAGTCGTCTGTATTTTCAGCTAAACTTCTGAAATTCTAAGTCCAACGAATGTGAAGGAGAGAAGGGCTGCTCTGATTTGCACAGCACTTTGGAGTTACAAAGCGTTTGTGCAGAATTCTTTGGGGACTCACGACAGCTGTGTTGCATTCATTTTACAGAATAAGAAACTGAGTCAGACCAAGCAGTTCACCTCCTTAAATGAAGTGTGCGTTGTGGATTAAGCCAGGACCCGAGTTTTCTGCTGGGCAGCATGCAGAAGTAGTGTTAAACACCGAATTCTTAAGACTTCAGACTTGGTGTGCGCCTCTTTTCCTTTAACAGGTGCATTGCCCGGCGTGTAATTTCATACCCTGTTCATCTGTCTTTGCAATTTTGGCTTTTTAAAGGATTTCCTGTTTGTTTTCTGTTGCAGACGTTGCCGGTGCCATTTATTGTTTCTGTTGATACAGGCCTTTCATTCCTCACTGCAAGTGATGAGTTCTGTATATTTGATTGGCTGAACGTTTCTGTTATTCTGTTTAAACTGGCAAGTTTTTTTTCTTTGCCTAGAGAACCCTAGACTCCCCTAGTAGAAGCTGGCTCCTAGGGAAAAAGGCCGTTTCTTGGGTAATTTTTTTCTCGAACTCAGGCTATAAAATGTGTACCTTTTAATCATCTAGTGCACTAGGTGTTTTTGTTTGTTTCCTTTCCTTGAAATAGACGTTTCCTAGAAATGAGGAATTCCTTAGTGAGCAAGTATGGAGAAGACCAG
The DNA here is from genome assembly GCF_965194805.1 of Balaenoptera borealis. Taxonomy (NCBI): domain Eukaryota; kingdom Metazoa; phylum Chordata; class Mammalia; order Artiodactyla; family Balaenopteridae; genus Balaenoptera; species Balaenoptera borealis. Next base: position 180,885 of record NW_028123040.1, on the reverse strand, counting down.
TTTGTATTTATCTGCAGTTCTCAAATTATAAACATATAATGCGTCAGCAGGAGAATGAGGATAAGCTCCACAGATGATCCTCAAGTCTCACTTTTCTTTTCAAATCTTATATTTCTAGTAGTACAGAACTTTACCAATATAAAAACTTGCCCCCCCCGCCCCCAAAAAAAAGAACACAACTGCAGGAAAGAACAAAGAGCACTTAAAGTGTGTGTGTGTCTAATATATACATGTACATATACCCAGGTACATACACCTTTATATTTATATGTTATTTTGTAAATAAGTGACAATAATAATGTCTTGTGGAGATGTAGAACAGAAGTATACAACGAAAGCACAAACAGCAGGAGGGGCAAATGGAGTTAAACTGTTCAACCTCCATGGGATGGTTCCATGGAGGAGGCAGAGAGGGGGATGGGATCCTCGAAGAGCTGCTGAAGACCTTGCATTTTTTGCAGATCTCTTTAGAATGCTACTTGCATATTGTGCTCTCACTGAATGCACCTGGCTGAGCTATGGCACATTAGCACGGTAAACATTTGTCAGATTTGCCCTAGTCAGAAAATTTTCTATACCTGCCATCCTGCTTGGCACTTAAAAAAAAATTTTCTTTTTTTAAGCTCTCTATGATATAGGGATGATGGGTGAAGAAGGTAGGCTGCAGGGTAATATGTAGTATGTATGATCCCATTTTGATACAGTAAACAGAAAGTATTAAATGCATGCCTGTTTGTATGAGCAGTGAGTTTGCATGGTTATCTCAAGAGGGAGGGAATGGGACGGGTAGAGAAAGAGACTGACCACAGACTATTGTTTTACTTGTTACAAGAGGCATGTGTTGCCTTCATTTCTGATTAAACTTTTTGTGTCCAGATTATTGTAGGTTTACATGCAGTTGTAAGAAATAATAGTGCGATAGCTCCTGTGTGTCCTTTACCCAGTTTTCCCCAATGGTAACATCTTACAGAATCATAGTATACTGTCACAACCTGGGTATTGCCATTGACACAGTCAAGATAGAGAACATTTCCATCCCACAGGATCTCTCCTGATGCCATTTTATAGCCACTGCTGCTCCCCCACTCCCCACCAAATCATAGTGATCTGATAGTGCAGTGGATAAAGTTGCAATAAAGTTTTTGTGCAGATGATCAAGGGAAAATACCCCCTGGGGAAGATGGCCCATCTCCCACTCCCCCGGCCCTATCTGTCCCTGGCAACCTGTCATTTCAAGAATGTTATGTGGGACTTCCCTGGTGGCGCAGCGGTTAAGAATCTGCCTGCCATTGCAGGGGACATGGGTTTGATCCCTTGTCCGGGAAGATCCCACATGCCGCGGAGCAGCTAAGCCCATGCGCCACAACGACTGAGCCTGCGCTTTAGAGCCCGGGAGCCACAACTACTGAGCCCACGTGCCACAACTACTGAAGCCCGCGTGCCTAGAGCCCGTGCTCTGCAACAAGAGAAGCCACCGCAGCGAGAAGCCCGCACACTGCAACAAAGAGTAGCCCCCGCTCGCCGCAACTAGAGAAAGCCCACACGCAGCAACGAAGACCCAACGCAGCCAAAAATAAAATAAATTAACTAATTAATTAAAAAAAAAGAATGTTATGTGAATAAAATCATATAGTGTGTAACCTTTTTTTTTTTTTAAGTAAAAAAAATTTTTTTTTGGCTGCGCTGCCGGTTGTGCGATCTTAGTTCCCCGACCAAGGATTGAACCCAGCCCAGGTAGTGAAAGTGCTGAGTGCTAAACACTGGACCGCCAGGGAATTCCCAGTATGCAACCTTTTGGATTGGCCTTTTTCAATCAGTGTAATTCCCTGGAGAGTCATCCAAATTGCATGAATCAACAGTGCTCCTCTTTTTTAAAAAAAATATTTATTTATTTATTTATTTGGCTGTGCGGGTCTTTAGTTGCAGCATGCGGGATCTAGTTCCCTGACCAGGGATGGAACCTGGGCCCCCTGCATTGAGAGTGCAGAGTCTTAACCGCTGGAACACCAGAGAGGTCCCAGTGCCGCTTTCTTTTTAATTGCTGAGTAGTATTCCATGGTTTGGCTGTACTTCAGTTTGTTTAATCACTTGCCCATTGAAGAACATCTGAGTTTTTTTTCCCATTTCCTGACTATTACTGATAGAGATGCTGTGGACATTTGTGTACCTTTTTTTGTGCGAACATGCGTTCTCTGGGATAAATGCCGTAGGGTATGTGTTGCTTTTTTTGTTTTTTTTCCGGCTACGCTGTGCCACATGTGGGATCTTGGTTCCCCAATCAGGGATCGAGCCCGTGCCCCCTGCATTGGGAGCTTGGAGTCTTAACCACTGGACTGCCAGGGAAATTCCTGTATTGCTCCCCCCGCCCCACTTGATTGATTGATTGGTTGATTGGCTGTATTGGGTCTTAGTTGCGGCACGCGGGACCTTCGTTAAGGCATGTGGGATCTTTATTGTCGTTGCGGCGCACGGGCTCTTCGTTGCAGCATGAGAGCTTCTCTCTAGTTGTGGCGTGCGGGTTTTCTCTCTCTAGTTGTGGCACGTGGGCTCTGTAGTTGTGGCGTGCAGGCTCCAGAGCGCGTGGGCTCTGTAGTTTGCTGCACGTGGGCTACCTCATTGAGGTGTGCGAGCTCAGTAGTTTGGTGCGAGGGCTTAGTTGCCCCGCGGCATGTGGGATCTTAGTTCCCCGACCGGGAATCGAACCCGCGTCCCCTGCATTGCAGGACGGATTCTTTACCACTGAACCACCAGGGAAGTCCCTGTATTGCTTTTTTAAATTAAAAAAAAAAAAAAAGGAAAAGCAATTAGAGGTGAAACAACTAATTATATGATGGCCTTTCAAAGTACATATTCAAACCCTACATTCTTGGTGTACATAAGTTATTTATGTTGATTTGTGGTGTTTAGCTCTAGCAACAAGGCAATAATAATAACGCTGTAGTTTTCCTTGTTTCTTTCAACTGATGATCTGTGTATTTATTACAAATATTAATTAACACTCACAAGCTACCAGGAGGCAAGTAATGGTTAGCGCTGGTGTGGTTAACTCCTTTATAGATAGGGAGGTTGAGGCATGGGTATTGTGGAATTTGCCATGTTGAGGCATGGGTATTGTGGAATTTGCCTAAGGTTATATAGCACTGTGTTCTGACTCAGATTCATTCAGATTTATTCCTTCCCTTTCTGTCTCCTGAATTAACGCTTTGTAATTTTGACCTAGGTGTGAGGACACGAAAAGGGTTTTTTTCTGTATCTGAGGTTTAGTGCTTGTTTTATAGAAGCAATATAGTATAGTGGTTAGAGTAGGCACTTTAGCATCTGAGTTTTGTTTTTTTCTTAAGTCTTTAATGAATTTGTTACAATATTGCTTCTGTTTTATGTTTTGCACATGCCGGAAAGGTAATAGGCCTTGGCCCCTGGGCCTGGGCTTCGTCTCTTGTGCTGTCTCCTGTCCCTGTTGCCCCCGCGCGCTGGCCCGTCCGCGCTGTGCCAGGGGGTATTGGTCGTCTCGCGGCTCAGTTCACAGTAGCTGAAAGGGACTGTGTGTGATGGTCTCATTTCTGCCCATCGTTTTCAAAGGGAGGCTCTGGCCATTGCTCCTCGGGTAAAATGCAGAGGGAGTGCTTTTTAAGATGGGACTGTCAGTGTTGGGGACACTCCTTAATTACCAAAACGGAATCCCCTTCAGTTCCTCCAGCTGTGTTGTTTTGGCACAGAAGATGTGAGTAATAGGAACTGGAGCTAAGTTGGAGTGAAAAAACGCACCGGTCCCGCCGAATTTTCCATCGAAACAGTTGATTTGTGTTGTCTGTAGGAATTCTAAAGGGCGTACCGTTGCTTCCTAACCGGAGTCATTTGAGAGATCTACCTCTGTACGTTCAAATGATTAATTTTGAGACTTTGCTCATGTGTGCAGTAAACCCTTTAATTCCCTAAGACCTTCCTTTCCTCCATCTCCTACCCCATTAAGCCCGCTTCAGTTCATCTCCTGAATTTCTTTGGAATCTGTCAGCTCTCCCTCAACACCCTAATACTGAACTTGCCTGTGTGTTGCGATTAGGTCCTAACTAGTGTCCATATATCTTGTTTCCTTCCAATCCATTCTTCACACAAAAAACCTTCAAGGCAAGTTGGAACATTGCTCATAAACATCGCTCACAAACATTGTTTTGAGAATAGAAAACACAGTGTTTGTTGGCCTTTAAGACTCTGCGTGGTCTAGAATCCTCTCTGCTTCTCTAGCCCCATCTTGTGCCACTTGTGCCCTCACTTTCTATGCTTCAGATACACTGAATTAACCTTAGTTCTCACTCATCTGACAGAAGTCAGTTCAGATATTATTTTTCACTGTGATCCCTAGCATTAAGCAAGTTGATTATCACGTTTTGTATGAGGACTAAAACTAAACTGGGAAGTGGAAGAATTGAGTTTAAACTGTTTCAGTCAACACGCATGTATTAATGATACCTACATATTGAACACCGGGCTAGGTTTCATGAGGGATACAGAAGTTCTGGCCATCTCTGGTTTTGGATATCCCTTATTTGTTGAGACCTTTGCGTTGTTTGGTTGCCTTTTGTCTGTTTTCAAGATGGGAAAACAGGAACGAGGGAAGTATAGGTTATTACTAGGTGGGGTTGAACAAGTGGAGCAGCAAACTGCAAGGCAGAAAGAAGAGGGACGTACTATAGAGGGATATGATTTCCATTCTCAAGGCGCCTGCATCCTGTGCAGGGAGACAGCCTAACATAAAATGTGCCTAACAAAAAATATATTGACTTCTTACTAAAAATCTGCAGTTCATATAACCAAGGGGTTTATAACTTCTCCTTTAAAAGTGATATTCCTGGGACTTCCCTGGTGGTCCAGTGGTGAAGACTCTGCGCTTCCAATGCAGCAGGCGTGGGTTCAATTCCTGGTTGGGGAGCTAAGATCCCACATGCTGCGCAGCCAAAGAAATTTTTTTCAAAAGTTATACTCCTGTATTATTGAATTTAGTGGTTTAGATTTTGTTTTAATGTTAAGAAGATTTCAGTTTATTTACCAGGAACAAACAAAACATAATGTAAAAATAGTTTCCCAGAAACGATTTCCATCATTCTCTTCTTCCCTTTCTCCCGCAGACTGGTGTTTCATCTTTACAAGCTCTCTGTCTTTCCATAGGAAAGCTGTCTGGCTTGGAGGTTGCAATCCCAGGGAATTTTTCATCAGCGGGGAAGTCTCCATCACTACAGAGGGATCAAGGGAGAAGTCAGTCCCTGGTAAGTGAGATGCTCCCCCTAAACACCAACACAGCAGTCGTGTACCTTTTAAGGGGTTCAAGGGCAAGATGGGCAAGGCATTTCTACTAACTCTTCTTAAGGACCATGGACAGTGCCGTAAGCTACGAGGTAAGCGGTGACTGTTGTAATTCTTACTGGTGATCATTTCCTGTCACTGATTCTCGGCTTTCTTTGTATTTCATAGGACTGTTGTCAGTCCAATAGAAAATGAGTCTTATTTTTAAAAAACTGAAATGTTTTACAAAGCCTAGCATTCTCATATAGAGTCCTTTCAATTCTCCCCACTTTCCCAAGAGGCTATGAACGCTTCACACCATGAACTAGGAGAGGGGGTAGAGCCCTTTCTGATGAAATACATCAACAAAGACAGAGTCTTAGCCTGCTTGCTCTCTGGACAGGATCTCGGACTACAAGGTCTTCAATCCTGGTATAAATGAAGGAAGTGAGGACAGTTCAACTGGCACTCTCATAACAAGAGTTGTGAAACACCTTCCAAAGAGACTATAGCAGTAGATGAGGGAAGGGAGTGCTACAGTGTGGTAGTACAGGGGGAATGATCGGCTACAGCAGTGAAAAATGTGGTACCTATTGGTGTGCTCTCGGGGTTCTTGTACATGTAGCATAGATGACCTTTACAGTGGCCCTCTCACCTTCCCACCTGCATTAGGTGTTCTTTTTTTTTTAAATTTATGTTTATTTATTTATTTATTGTTTGAACTTATTTATTCTATGTGTTTATTTTTTTGGCTGCACTGGGTCTTCATTGCTGTGCACGGGCTTTCTCTAGTTGGCGGCTAGCGGGGGCTACTCTTGGTTGCGGTGTGCGGGCGTCTCATCGCGGTGGCGTCTATTGTTGCGGAGCATGCGCTCTAGGCGCGTGGGCTTCGGTAGTTGCGGCTCACGGGCTCTAGAATGCAGGCTCAGTAGTTGTGGCACATGGGCTTAGTTGCTCCACGGCATGTGGGATCTTCGCAGACCAGGGCTCGAACCCGTGTCCCCCGCATTGCATTGGCAGGTGGATTCTTAACCACTGCGCCACCAGGGAAGCCCTATTCTGTATACTTTTAAAATATTTTTTAAAATTTTACTTCTGAATCCACAGAGTTAAAAATCTTTTATTATTAAACCAAATAATATTTCTCTTTTAAAGGAGTCCTTTCTACCAAGTACCTGTATGTAAAGGTAAGACCGTGAACTGTGGGCTCTATGTAGACCGATCCATTTGATGTCAGAAGAGGTATAAAATACACTTTCACAGTTGGATTTCCTCTCCTGTGCTCTGCCACCAACATGAAAACAGCATACCCAGAGTAGCCTGGGTTTCAGTACAAGGCATGTGGAACAGACCCAAACCGTTTTTGCATCCTGATGCCAAACTCCAACTGACTCATAAGCCCATGAGTGAGGAAAGCAAATGTCTGTTGTTACGAAGCACTGAGATTTTCGAGGTTCTTATACAGTATCACGGTGGCAATAGGTAACTGACACATTAAAGGTGTTCTGTGTGATATTGATTAGACTATACATTTGGGGGGCATAATTTTATATCACAATAAAAATGTATAAGATATATAACCATCTCGGGTTTCCCTGATAGCGCAGTGGTTAAGAATCCGCCTGCCAATGCAGGGGACACGGGTGCCAGCCCTGGTCCGGGAAGATCCCCCATGCCGCGGAGCAACTAAGCCCATGTGCCACAACTACTGAGCCTGCGCTCTAGAGCCCGCGAGCCACAACTACTGAGCCCATGCACCGAAGCCCACGCGCCTAGAGCCCGTGCTCCACCACAAGAGAAGCCACCGCAATGAGAAGCCCGTGCACCGCAACGAAGAGTAGCCCCCGCTCGCCGCAACTAGAGAAAGGCTGCACGCAGCGATGAAGACCCAACACAGCCAAAAATAAAATAAATAAAAGTAAAAAAAAAAAAAAGAAAAGAAATATAACCATTTCAACATATAAATGTATTTATTCAAATTAAATTCAGTGCAATTTACATGTGGAACTAAGCAATTTTCTTTATACATTTAGGCATATTCCATTTATACCTACAGACAGGTAAACTTTTTGCACAAGTAGGAAAACTTAAAATATATTTTGAATAGATTTGTACAAACTGTTGAATACTTTAAAATTAGTAATTGAAAGTTCCCACCCTCATTTGGAGGTAGAATGGGAACTTAACTTTCCAGTTACTGGTCTGAAAAAGAAAATAACTTGCTATAATTTTGAATGTTATATAGTATAAGCACTATAAAAATATCACTGTCATGATAGCATAGGAACACTCTAAATGTAGACCTTATGGTAGAAATTGCTAGCTGTTCACCAAAACTCATTTCTTCTTCATCCTGGAAAGCACAGCTAAACTATTCCTAGTCAGTGGAAAGTGATGTGGGCCACACCTAGGCCTAGCCCATAAAAGCCTCCCAACATGTGCTCCTCCATGCTTTTCGTCCCTTCCAGTTGACTATGATGATGAATCCAAGGTTCCACGTTTTAAAGAAAGCAGAGTCACAGTCAACCTGGGTCCCTGCTCAACGTTTCTTGAGCAAGAAATAGACTGGTATTGTGTTTGCTATCTGTTCACTGTATCATGCAAAACAATAGTAAAAGAAACAATGCCAAATAGTTATCTACCTCCCTAAAATTGAACCTCTATAGTTTTTATGTTTTCATGAACTACTTGCATTCTTATGACAAGTATTATGAGTTGAAAATACGTCAGCCACAAGTAGCATGAGTTTCACATAGGTTGTTAACTTCACTAGAAATTGAAGTAAAAACATAATAAATTATATTCTCTTCATAGCTATGTAAATAAAAGATGTTTTAATCATGTACAACCTAATGCTTAAAATTAAAATTAGGTTTTCTAACTAGAAAGACCCAATCAAGAAATTTCTTAGTTAATGACACACAAAAGTTGGTAATGTGACCTAAAATTCTCTTACCATCTGTGCCATGAAGAACAGTAATCTGTTGGACTGAAGATGATGAAGCAAACTTGACAGGAACTTTGCCCAACTTCTGTGTACTGAGGTCTGGAATATCATGTCCACGATCTTCAGCATTAACAAAAATCTCAGATGAAAACATGGTTTTTCCTGGACTCTCTGTTGTTATCTGAGTGACTGCATCAGATGATAATTTTCCAGAGAAGGGAGAAAACGGGGTCTTAATCTCCTTTGGTGATCTGAACAAAAAAGAGAAAGCACACAGCAGGTCATATCCTTGGCTTATCAAATACTGTAATTTCTTTCCAAATGTGGCTTCAATATTTTTTGGAGACACATCCAACTCAAATGGTTAAGTTATTTCTGCAGTACCCTGTGCTTTTTTACATACTTATTACAGGGTGATCATGCATGAGTTTACTTTTACTTATTTTAAAATCTACTTTTATTTTGGATTTAGAATGCTATTATATAAGGAAAGGGTACTTTTCAGTTGAAGTGGAAAGATATCCATTAAAAAATAATTACTGGAAGTCCACTATAAATTAGGGGACTATGCTAAACGCATAGAGTGTACAAAAATAAAAAAGAAACAGAGCCTTTCCTCAAAAAGTTTATATGTCAGTGGGGGAACCAGAGGTTTTTAAGGTTGTAATTATGTATATAGATTATAAAGAATCCATATTAAAACATAATGGAGTAAATAAATGAGTGTATAAATAAATAAATAATAGGAGGGAGGGAGAAGACAAATCTTGCCAACAGAAGAATTCCATATGTAGGTAACCTCCCCCCCGCCCCCCCCCGGCATCCATCTCCTCCCCAAGGAGGTGGAGGTGAAGCTTAATCTTCCCCTTAAGTCCAGTCCTGGGCTGGCCTTAATGATTGAATTCCAGAGACAGTATAAAATGGGAGAAAAAGTAACTTTACAGTGGAGAAACCAAGCAAACACCATGTTATGCAAGTGATGATGTTTCACATCACCAGTGATGTCACGGAGACACTACATACTCTCTGTTATGATGTGATGAGACGGTTACTTCGCTTCTGCGGTATTCTTTGTCAAAACCTATAACTCCAGTCGAATCATGAGAAAAACATCAGCCAAACCCAGACTGAGAACAATTCTACAAAATATCAGACAAATATTCCTCAAGACTGTCAAAATCATGAAAAACAAGGAAGGAATGAGGAACTGTCATAGACCAGAGAAGACTAAGGAGACATGACAACTAACTAAGTGGAATGTGATATACTGGATTGGGTCCTAGAACAGAAAAAGGTCATTAACAGGAAAACTGGTGAAATCCAAAAAAAGTCTTAAGTTTAGTTAATAGTAATGTATAAATGTTGGCTTTTTAATTTTGAAAAATATACTATGGTAGTATAAGATGTTAGCAATAGGAAAAACTGGGAGAGAGGTAAAGGGAACTCTGTTTGTATCTTTTCTGCAGATTTGAAATTATTTGAAAATGAAAAAGGTCATTTTTAAAAAATGGAGTAATACTGTATTGTATTATATCACAGAAGAAGAAGACCTTTTAAAAGGTCTTTTAAATCTCTACCCTCTATATACTATTCACTAATTAAAAGGACAATTATGAGAAAAGAAAATAGGCCCATCTCCCTTATGTATACAGAAGCAAAAATCATACACAAAATGTTAGACAATCAAATGTAGAGTGTGTGAGTGAGTGAATGTGTGTGTGTGTGTGTGTGTGTGTGTGTGTGTGTGTGTGAATTCCTACCAAGTTGTTTTACTCCAGAAATGCAAGGTGAGTTAACATTCAAATATCAATAAATGTCATGCACCACATCCATAAAATAAAGGAGAAAATGTATATGATCATATCAGTATAGTCAGATAAAGCATTTGATAAAATTCAATAATTATGTATGATTAAAAACTCATAGCAAAGGGAAACTACAAAAAACTTTAGAGCCACCATCCTATTTATAGTGAAATGTGGAGAACGTCCACTGTAAGATTAGGAACAAAATAAGAATGCCAACTCTTACCTTTTCTATTCAACCTATTAGTAAAAGTATTAAATGGCATTAGCAGTAAGGCAGGAAAAAGAAATCAGAAATATAAGGCTAAGAAAGGAAGAAATCATACTGTCACTTTCCATAGTTGATATAATTAAGGATACAGAAAATCCAAAACCATCTACAGATAACTTATTAGAATATCAGTTAGTTTTTAGAAGAGTTGCCAGATAAGAGACCAAACATTAAAAAATTCCACTAACATTTTTCTGTGTCTGAAAAGTTATAAAATTAAAAACTAAAAAATATGCCATCTACATTATCATCAAAACATCATATACCTAATAATAAGTGTAATAAAAAATGTAAGAACCCTATTAGAATAGAAAACTATTGATATATCATAGAGAGAAATTAAAGGTGATCTAAATAGGATTTCTGCTTTGAGGCAGGATGTATAGGCATACCTCACTTTATTGCACTTCACTTTATTGTACCTTGCAGATAATGCTTTTTTTTTTTTTTTTTACAAATTGAAGGTTTGTGGCAACCCTGTGTCAAGCAGCTCTACTGGTGGTGCCATTTTTCCAACAGCATTTGCTCACTTCGTGTCTCTATGTCATGTTTTGGTAAGTCTCACAATATTTCAAACTTTTTCACTATTATACTTGTTACATGATCTGTGATCAGTGATCTTTGATGTTACTATTGCAAAAAGATTACAGCTTGCTGAAGGCTCAGATGATGGGTAGCATTCTTAAAGTCTACTTTCAAATTAAGATATGTACTTTTTTTAGACATAATGCTATTGCACACTTAATAGACTACAGTATAGCATAAACATAACTTTTACATGCACTGGGAAACCAAACAACTCGTGTGACTTGCTTTCTTATGATATTCTCCTTATTGTGGTGTCTGGGACCAAAGCCATATCTCCATAATAATATGCCTGCACTAGGTAGGCACAGGCCATCACTCCTGCTGCAACGAGCAAACAAACTTGAATAAAAGATCATCGAGCTAAGGAAGCAATCAAGAAACAATATCAACTAATATGCTAGAGAGGGACATTTAGAGATTTGGAGCAGGGGTTTGGTGTAGGGAGACATACTCCACTGGAAAAGAGAAATCACCATATCTTTTGATGAACTCATTTGCTGGCATGATGGAGTGAAATCTAGCAGAATGTCAAGCCGATTTCCCCCACAGGACATTTCCTTAGTGTCAGGGTGGTATAGGATGATGGGGGACTGAGCCAAGAAAGCAGAGTGAAATTTCCTGCACAGTCATGGCACTAACAAACCAAATCCCGCTAGATAAAGGGGCCTGTGACAATCATTAGGTCTCCTCTTCAAGACATTTGCCAGTTTTTGAACCTATATAAAGCAGGAAGCTAAATACCTAATGCCTGAGGGAGAGAACTTTCCAAAGTGAGGAATTAGAGACCTACCAGACTCACAGTAAAAACCCAGAAGTGCCATCCCCAAGAAGGGGGCTGAGTCAGAAAAAGTGAAGTCATCTGCAATGTTTCAGTGTTTATGAGACAAATTTTCACTGAGAAAGTGTAACGGCAACAAATACATAGCTGGTCTCTCCTTACATTTGCCATACTCTGAAGCTGTGAGAACTGAGAGCCTAAAGAGCTGAATTCAAACATCTGAAAGACTGAAGTCAATAACTGACTGTATTTATTGAAGAATCAAAGACCTGTCAGGCTCACAGCAAAAATCCAGGGAGGCCACAAATTAGGAAAAATCATAGGTAGGATGAGACAACTAAAGCTCCAACCCAGTTCTGACCTAGTAAAATTCCTGAAATGACTGAAATGATCAGCCACTCTGATTAACAGAGAAAAGGGTAAATCTTCTCTGGTGCAAAGTAATAGCATCTTCAGTCTCTATGAATTTTTTATTCACCACGTCCAGCACACAATCAAAAATTATGAAATTCCTGAAGCAGGAAAAAGTGACTAAAACTTAAGACAAAAAAAAAAAAAAAAAAAAAAAACCAAGAAAAATTGATTTAGAGGGAATTCAGATTCTGGAGTTAGCACAGAACTTTAAAATGACTATATTGAGAGTAAAAGATGGGGATTAATAGATTAAAATATGGAGAATCTCAACAGAAAATTGGAATCAATTTTAAAAAATCAAATACAGATAAATGAAAAATAAGAAAACTGATCCCCAGCAGACCTTAGGGAATACTAGAAGAAATTTTTTTGGGCTGAAGTAAAATGGCCCAACATAGAACAGAGCTGGGCTCTCGGTCCCATATTGAACTCGAGTTGGAAGAGGCGAGTCCGGTCTCAAAACGGAGGTAAAACCGCCGCCCGGTCGCCCCCAGCCCGACTCCGGCCGCCGCCGCCGCCGGGGGGAGGAGGGCCATGATCCAAAGGAACCAGAACAGTTGAGAAAACTGTTTATTGGTGGTCTGAGCTTTGAAACTACAGACGATAGCTTAAGAGAACATTTTGAGAAATGGGGCACACTTACAGATTGTGTGGTGATGAGAGACCCCCAGACAAACCGTTCCAGGGGCTTTGGTTTTGTGACTTACTCTTGGGTTGAAGAGGTGGATGCAGCAATGTGTGCTCGACCACACAAGGTTGATGGGCGTGTAGTGGAACCAAAGAGAGCTGTTTCTAGAGAGGATTCTGTAAAGCCTGGTGCCCGTCTAACAGTGAAGAAAATTTTTGTTGGTGGTATTAAAGAAGATACAGAAGAATGTAATTCGAGAGACTACTTTGAAAAGTATGGCAAGATTGAAACCATAGGAGTTATGGAAGACAGGCAGAGTGGAAAAAAGAGAGGATTTGCTTTTGTAACTTTTGATGATCATGATAGAGTTGATAAAATTGTTGTTCAGAAATACCACACTATTAATGGGCATAATTGTAAGTGAAAAAGGCCCTTTCTAAACAAGAAATGCAATCTGCTGGATCACAGAGAGGTCGTGGAGGTGGATCTGGCAACTTTATGGGTCGTGGAGGAAACTTTGGAGGTGGTGGAGGTAACTTTGGCCGTGGTGGAAACTTTGGTGGAAGAGGAGGCTATGGTGGTGGAGGTGGTGGCAGCAGAGGTAGTTATGGAGGAGGTGATGGTGGATAAAACGGATTTGGAGGCGACGGTGGTAACGATGGTGGTGGTCCTGGTTACAGTAGTAGAGGAGGCTATGGTGGTGGTGGACCAGGATATGGAAACCAAGATGGTGGATATGGTGGCGGTGGTGGAGGATATGATGCTTACAATGAAGGAGGAAATTTTGGAGGTAACTATGGTGGTGGTGGTGGGAGCTATAATGATTTTGGAAATTATAGTGGACAACAGCAATCAAATTATGGACCCATGAAGGGGGGCAGTTTTGGTGGAAGAAGCTCGGGAAGTCCCTATGGTGGTGGTTATGGATCTGGTGGTGGAAGTGGTGGATATGGTAGCAGAAGGTTCTCAAAACTCAGAAGAAAAGGGCTACAGTTCTTAGCAGGAGAGAGAGCGAGGAGTTGTCAGGAAAGCTGCAGGTTACTTTGAGACAGTCGTCCCAAATGCATTAGAGGAACTGTAAAAACCTGCCGCAGAAGGAACGATGATCCATAGTCAGAAAAGTTACTGCAGCTTAAACAGGAAACCCTTCTTGTTCAGGACTGTCCTAGCCACAGTTTGCAAAAAGTGCAGCTATTGATTCATGCAACGGAGGGTCAATTAGATGTACATTCCTGAGGTCTTTTATCTGTTGTAGCTTTGTCTTTTTCTTTTCATTACATCAGGTATATTGCCCTGTAAATTGTGGTAGTGGTACCAGGAATAAAAAATTAAGGAATTTTAAACTTTTCAATATTTGTGTAGTTCAGTTTTTCTACATTTTAGTACAGAAACTTTAACAAAATGCAGTTTTGAAGGTGTTTCCTTGTGAGTTAACAAGTAAAGAAGATCATTGTTCATTAATATTTTGTATGAATTTTGCTAAAGTTAACTGTAAAGAAACACCTGCTGACTTGCAGTTTAAGGGGATCTATTCTCCCCATTTCCAAACCATGAAATGAATGGGCTCTGACATGTGGAGAGAATAGATATTTGTATGTTTGCAATGTGTGTTTTAGATAATAGAATTGGGTATTTAAATTAGCATATTTGTGAATTTAATAGCTTTAAGATTTACTTCAAATGAAAAATCTCAGAATTCAAAAAAAAAAAAACAAAAGAACAGAGCTGGGAGCGCGATTGGCGCTGCCTGCGGGGGAGGAGCGCCGCCGCCGCCGCGAGCTGGGAGCTCGATTGGCGCTCCCTGCGGGGGAGGAGCGCCGCCGCCGCCGCCGCCGCGAGCTGGGAGCTCGACTGGCGCTCCCTGCGGGGGAGGAGCGCCGCCGTCGCCGCCGCGAGCCGGGAGCTCGATTGTCGCTGCCTGCGGGGGAGGAGCGCCGCCGCCGCGAGCTGGGAGCTCGCTTGGCACTGCCTGCGGGGGAGGAGCGCCGCCGCCGCCGCCGCCGCCGCGAGCTGGATTGGCGCTGCCTGCGGGGGAGGAGCGCCGCCGCGGCCGCCGCCGCGAGCTGGGAGCTCGTTTGGCGCTGCCTGCGGGGGAGGAGCGCCGCCGCCGCCGCCGCCGCGAGCTGGGAGCTCCATTGGCGCTGCCTGCGGGGGAGGAGCGCCGCCGCCGCCGCCGCCGCCTCGACTGGCGCTCCCTGCGGGGGAGGAGCGCCGCCGCCGCCGCCGCCGCGAGCTGGGAGCTCGATTGGCGCTGCCTGTGGGGGAGGAGCGCCGCCGCCGTCGCCGCCGCGAGCTGGGAGCTCGCTTGGCGCTGCCTGCGGGGGAGGAGCGCCGCCGCCGCGAGCTGGGAGCTCGCTTGGCACTGCCTGCGGGGGAGGAGCGCCGCCGCCGCCGCCGCCGCCGCCGCGAGCTGGATTGGCGCTGCCTGCGGGGGAGGAGCGCCGCCGCCGCCGCCGCCGCGAGCTGGGAGCTCGTTTGGCGCTGCCTGCGGGGGAGGAGCGCCGCCGCCGCCGCCGCGAACTGGGAGCTCGATTGGCGCTGCCCTGCGGGGGAGGAGCGCCGCCGCCGCCGCCGCCGCCGCCGCCGCCACGAGCTGGGAGCTCGATTGGCGCTGCCTGCGGGGGAGGAGCGCCGCCGCCGCGAGCTGGGAGCTCGATTGGCGCTGCCTGCGTGGGAGGAGCGCCGCCGCCGTCGCCGCCGCGAGCTGGGAGCTCGGTTGGCGCTGCCTGCGGGGGAGGAGCGCCGCCGCCGCCGCCGCGAGCTGGGAGCTCGACTGGCGCTCCCTGCGGGGGAGGAGCGCCGCCGTCGCCGCCGCGAGCCGGGAGCTCGATTGTCGCTGCCTGCGGGGGAGGAGCGCCGCCGCCGCGAGCTGGGAGCTCGCTTGGCACTGCCTGCGGGGGAGGAGCGCCGCCGCCGCCGCCGCCGCCGCGAGCTGGATTGGCGCTGCTTGCGGGGGAGGAGCGCCGCCGCCGCCGCGGCCGCGAGCTGGGAGCTCGATTGGCGCTGCCTGCGGGGGAGGAGCGCCGCCGCCGTCGCCGCCGCGAGCTGGGAGCTCGATTGGCGCTGCCTGCGTGGGAGGAGCGCCGCCGCCGTCGCCGCCGCGAGCTGGGAGCTCGATTGGCGCTGCCTGCGTGGGAGGAGCGCCGCCGCCGTCGCCGCCGCGAGCTGGGAGCTCGATTGGCGCTGCCTGCGTGGGAGGAGCGCCGCCGCCGCCGCCGCCCCCGCCGTCGCAGTCGTCGTGAGTGAAGAAGCGCCTCGGTGACGCCTGGTGAGGGCCCTCGCCGACGCCTGGGCTTACCTGCCGCCCGGCCAGCTCCGCTCGTTTCCCGTCCCCCGCGGCCCGGCGCGGGGCAGGCCTGCCAGGGCCATGGAGGACGAGGTGGTCCGCATTGCCAAGAAGATGGACAAGATGGTGCAGAAGAAAAACGCGGTGAGCGCGGCGGGCGGCGCGGGCCGGAGGGAGGCCGGGCGGCGGGCGGGGGCCAGTCGGCCTGAGGGGGCTCCCGGCCCGCGGTGAGCGCGGCGGGTGCTGCGAGACGGCGGCGAGGCCCGCGCTCTGGGGAGGGGTTCCTGGGGAGGGGGGAGCTTCGTGTCCCGCGGCCGCGTCCCGGGCAGGGGTTCTGGGGGGCGTCCTGTCCCGCAGCTGCGTCCCGGGCAGGGGTCTGGGGGGCGTCCTGTCCCGCAGCTGCGTCCCGGGCAGGGGTTCTGGGGGGCGTCCTGTCCCGCGGCCGCGTCCCGGGGAGGGGGTCCTGGGGGGGTCCCGGGGAGGGCGTCCGGTCCCGCGGCCACCGGCGCTGGGATCCGCCCTGGGCGCCCGAGGCCCCTCGTGATTAGCGCAGCCCGGTAAACTCTATGGAGGCATCCTCCTCATTATTTTAAACGTGACGGTGGTAAAGCCTCGCTGGTTTAGCTGAAGAGTGCAGAGAGCCCTCCCTGTTTGAAAGAATTGGTTCTCTTTCCCGGGCTCATTGGCCAGCAGCGAGAAAACAACATCAAACAGAGGTTTGTGATCAGTTTTAGACATGAAACTGTTCAAGCAAAACGTGAATTTCCTGGATCTTATTTTTGAGGAAGGCTGAACATTCCCTTGATTGTCTCAACTCCCCTGCATGTTTGCTTAGCAATTAAAAAAGGTGAACTACGCCAGTGTACTTGGCAAGTTGCTAAACTTTTTGGAAAAAGTGGATCTTGTTAGGCCGCGGAGTGCGGGGAGCTGTGTTTAAGGCATTGCCGCCGACGAGGCTGTGCTGCCGGCTGGATTTGGACACATGTCGTTGCTGGTCCTCTCAGTGGTTTACAGTTGCTACCGGTGGCGTTTTCTGTCACTGATAACGTGTGCACGTGAACGTGGTCTCTTGCGGTTTGTATGAGGTGCTCCAGTTTCTGCATTTCTTTCCACCTGTGTGGGCCACTCTCAGTCCCTTGCTTCCGAGTCGTCTGTATTTTCAGCTAAACTTCTGAAATTCTAAGTCCAACGAATGTGAAGGAGAGAAGGGCTGCTCTGATTTGCACAGCACTTTGGAGTTACAAAGCGTTTGTGCAGAATTCTTTGGGGACTCACGACAGCTGTGTTGCATTCATTTTACAGAATAAGAAACTGAGTCAGACCAAGCAGTTCACCTCCTTAAATGAAGTGTGCGTTGTGGATTAAGCCAGGACCCGAGTTTTCTGCTGGGCAGCATGCAGAAGTAGTGTTAAACACCGAATTCTTAAGACTTCAGACTTGGTGTGCGCCTCTTTTCCTTTAACAGGTGCATTGCCCGGCGTGTAATTTCATACCCTGTTCATCTGTCTTTGCAATTTTGGCTTTTTAAAGGATTTCCTGTTTGTTTTCTGTTGCAGACGTTGCCGGTGCCATTTATTGTTTCTGTTGATACAGGCCTTTCATTCCTCACTGCAAGTGATGAGTTCTGTATATTTGATTGGCTGAACGTTTCTGTTATTCTGTTTAAACTGGCAAGTTTTTTTTCTTTGCCTAGAGAACCCTAGACTCCCCTAGTAGAAGCTGGCTCCTAGGGAAAAAGGCCGTTTCTTGGGTAATTTTTTTCTCGAACTCAGGCTATAAAATGTGTACCTTTTAATCATCTAGTGCACTAGGTGTTTTTGTTTGTTTCCTTTCCTTGAAATAGACGTTTCCTAGAAATGAGGAATTCCTTAGTGAGCAAGTATGGAGAAGACCAGTTTGTATTTATCTGCAGTTCTCAAATTATAAACATATAATGCGTCAGCAGGAGAATGAGGATAAGCTCCACAGATGATCCTCAAGTCTCACTTTTCTTTTCAAATCTTATATTTCTAGTAGTACAGAACTTTACCAATATAAAAACTTGCCCCCCCCGCCCCCCAAAAAAAAGAACACAACTGCAGGAAAGAACAAAGAGCACTTAAAGTGTGTGTGTGTCTAATATATACATGTACATATACCCAGGTACATACACCTTTATATTTATATGTTATTTTGTAAATAAGTGACAATAATAATGTCTTGTGGAGATGTAGAACAGAAGTATACAACGAAAGCACAAACAGCAGGAGGGGCAAATGGAGTTAAACTGTTCAACCTCCATGGGATGGTTCCATGGAGGAGGCAGAGAGGGGGATGGGATCCTCGAAGAGCTGCTGAAGACCTTGCATTTTTTGCAGATCTCTTTAGAATGCTACTTGCATATTGTGCTCTCACTGAATGCACCTGGCTGAGCTATGGCACATTAGCACGGTAAACATTTGTCAGATTTGCCCTAGTCAGAAAATTTTCTATACCTGCCATCCTGCTTGGCACTTAAAAAAAAATTTTTTTTTTTTAAGCCTCTATGATATAGGGATGATGGGTGAAGAAGGTAGGCTGCAGGGTAATATGTAGTATGTATGATCCCATTTTGATACAGTAAACAGAAAGTATTAAATGCATGCCTGTTTGTATGAGCAGTGAGTTTGCATGGTTATCTCAAGAGGGAGGGAATGGGACGGGTAGAGAAAGAGACTGACCACAGACTATTGTTTTACTTGTTACAAGAGGCATGTGTTGCCTTCATTTCTGATTAAACTTTTTGTGTCCAGATTATTGTAGGTTTACATGCAGTTGTAAGAAATAATAGTGCGATAGCTCCTGTGTGTCCTTTACCCAGTTTTCCCCAATGGTAACATCTTACAGAATCATAGTATACTGTCACAACCTGGGTATTGCCATTGACACAGTCAAGATAGAGAACATTTCCATCCCACAGGATCTCTCCTGATGCCATTTTATAGCCACTGCTGCTCCCCCACTCCCCACCAAATCATAGTGATCTGATAGTGCAGTGGATAAAGTTGCAATTAAAGTTTTTGTGCAGATGATCAAGGGAAAATACCCCCTGGGGAAGATGGCCCATCTCCCACTCCCCCGGCCCTATCTGTCCCTGGCAACCTGTCATTTCAAGAATGTTATGTGGGACTTCCCTGGTGGCGCAGCGGTTAAGAATCTGCCTGCCATTGCAGGGGACATGGGTTTGATCCCTTGTCCGGGAAGATCCCACATGCCGCGGAGCAGCTAAGCCCATGCGCCACAACGACTGAGCCTGCGCTTTAGAGCCCGGGAGCCACAACTACTGAGCCCACGTGCCACAACTACTGAAGCCCGCGTGCCTAGAGCCCGTGCTCTGCAACAAGAGAAGCCACCGCAGCGAGAAGCCCGCACACTGCAACAAAGAGTAGCCCCCGCTCGCCGCAACTAGAGAAAGCCCACACGCAGCAACGAAGACCCAACGCAGCCAAAAATAAAATAAATTAACTAATTAATTAAAAAAAAAAGAATGTTATGTGAATAAAATCATATAGTGTGTAACCTTTTTTTTTTTTTAAGTAAAAAAAATTTTTTTTTGGCTGCGCTGCCGGTTGTGCGATCTTAGTTCCCCGACCAAGGATTGAACCCAGCCCAGGTAGTGAAAGTGCTGAGTGCTAAACACTGGACCGCCAGGGAATTCCCAGTATGCAACCTTTTGGATTGGCCTTTTTCAATCAGTGTAATTCCCTGGAGAGTCATCCAAATTGCATGAATCAACAGTGCTCCTCTTTTTTAAAAAAAATATTTATTTATTTATTTATTTGGCTGTGCGGGTCTTTAGTTGCAGCATGCGGGATCTAGTTCCCTGACCAGGGATGGAACCTGGGCCCCCTGCATTGAGAGTGCAGAGTCTTAACCGCTGGAACACCAGAGAGGTCCCAGTGCCGCTTTCTTTTTAATTGCTGAGTAGTATTCCATGGTTTGGCTGTACTTCAGTTTGTTTAATCACTTGCCCATTGAAGAACATCTGAGTTTTTTTTCCCATTTCCTGACTATTACTGATAGAGATGCTGTGGACATTTGTGTACCTTTTTTTGTGCGAACATGCGTTCTCTGGGATAAATGCCGTAGGGTATGTGTTGCTTTTTTTGTTTTTTTTTCGGCTACGCTGTGCCACATGTGGGATCTTGGTTCCCCAATCAGGGATCGAGCCCGTGCCCCCTGCATTGGGAGCTTGGAGTCTTAACCACTGGACTGCCAGGGAAATTCCTGTATTGCTCCCCCCGCCCCACTTGATTGATTGATTGGTTGATTGGCTGTATTGGGTCTTAGTTGCGGCACGCGGGACCTTCGTTAAGGCATGTGGGATCTTTATTGTCGTTGCGGCGCACGGGCTCTTCGTTGCAGCATGAGAGCTTCTCTCTAGTTGTGGCGTGCGGGTTTTCTCTCTCTAGTTGTGGCACGTGGGCTCTGTAGTTGTGGCGTGCAGGCTCCAGAGCGCGTGGGCTCTGTAGTTTGCTGCACGTGGGCTACCTCATTGAGGTGTGCGAGCTCAGTAGTTTGGTGCGAGGGCTTAGTTGCCCCGCGGCATGTGGGATCTTAGTTCCCCGACCGGGAATCGAACCCGCGTCCCCTGCATTGCAGGACGGATTCTTTACCACTGAACCACCAGGGAAGTCCCTGTATTGCTTTTTTAAATTCAAAAAAAAAAAAAAGGAAAAGCAATTAGAGGTGAAACAACTAATTATATGATGGCCTTTCAAAGTACATATTCAAACCCTACATTCTTGGTGTACATAAGTTATTTATGTTGATTTGTGGTGTTTAGCTCTAGCAACAAGGCAATAATAATAACGCTGTAGTTTTCCTTGTTTCTTTCAACTGATGATCTGTGTATTTATTACAAATATTAATTAACACTCACAAGCTACCAGGAGGCAAGTAATGGTTAGCGCTGGTGTGGTTAACTCCTTTATAGATAGGGAGGTTGAGGCATGGGTATTGTGGAATTTGCCATGTTGAGGCATGGGTATTGTGGAATTTGCCTAAGGTTATATAGCACTGTGTTCTGACTCAGATTCATTCAGATTTATTCCTTCCCTTTCTGTCTCCTGAATTAACGCTTTGTAATTTTGACCTAGGTGTGAGGACACGAAAAGGGTTTTTTTCTGTATCTGAGGTTTAGTGCTTGTTTTATAGAAGCAATATAGTATAGTGGTTAGAGTAGGCACTTTAGCATCTGAGTTTTGTTTTTTTCTTAAGTCTTTAATGAATTTGTTACAATATTGCTTCTGTTTTATGTTTTGCACATGCCGGAAAGGTAATAGGCCTTGGCCCCTGGGCCTGGGCTTCGTCTCTTGTGCTGTCTCCTGTCCCTGTTGCCCCCGCGCGCTGGCCCGTCCGCGCTGTGCCAGGGGGTATTGGTCGTCTCGCGGCTCAGTTCACAGTAGCTGAAAGGGACTGTGTGTGATGGTCTCATTTCTGCCCATCGTTTTCAAAGGGAGGCTCTGGCCATTGCTCCTCGGGTAAAATGCAGAGGGAGTGCTTTTTAAGATGGGACTGTCAGTGTTGGGGACACTCCTTAATTACCAAAACGGAATCCCCTTCAGTTCCTCCAGCTGTGTTGTTTTGGCACAGAAGATGTGAGTAATAGGAACTGGAGCTAAGTTGGAGTGAAAAAACGCACCGGTCCCGCCGAATTTTCCATCGAAACAGTTGATTTGTGTTGTCTGTAGGAATTCTAAAGGGCGTACCGTTGCTTCCTAACCGGAGTCATTTGAGAGATCTACCTCTGTACGTTCAAATGATTAATTTTGAGACTTTGCTCATGTGTGCAGTAAACCCTTTAATTCCCTAAGACCTTCCTTTCCTCCATCTCCTACCCCATTAAGCCCGCTTCAGTTCATCTCCTGAATTTCTTTGGAATCTGTCAGCTCTCCCTCAACACCCTAATACTGAACTTGCCTGTGTGTTGCGATTAGGTCCTAACTAGTGTCCATATATCTTGTTTCCTTCCAATCCATTCTTCACACAAAAAACCTTCAAGGCAAGTTGGAACATTGCTCATAAACATCGCTCACAAACATTGTTTTGAGAATAGAAAACACAGTGTTTGTTGGCCTTTAAGACTCTGCGTGGTCTAGAATCCTCTCTGCTTCTCTAGCCCCATCTTGTGCCACTTGTGCCCTCACTTTCTATGCTTCAGATACACTGAATTAACCTTAGTTCTCACTCATCTGACAGAAGTCAGTTCAGATATTATTTTTCACTGTGATCCCTAGCATTAAGCAAGTTGATTATCACGTTTTGTATGAGGACTAAAACTAAACTGGGAAGTGGAAGAATTGAGTTTAAACTGTTTCAGTCAACACGCATGTATTAATGATACCTACATATTGAACACCGGGCTAGGTTTCATGAGGGATACAGAAGTTCTGGCCATCTCTGGTTTTGGATATCCCTTATTTGTTGAGACCTTTGCGTTGTTTGGTTGCCTTTTGTCTGTTTTCAAGATGGGAAAACAGGAACGAGGGAAGTATAGGTTATTACTAGGTGGGGTTGAACAAGTGGAGCAGCAAACTGCAAGGCAGAAAGAAGAGGGACGTACTATAGAGGGATATGATTTCCATTCTCAAGGCGCCTGCATCCTGTGCAGGGAGACAGCCTAACATAAAATGTGCCTAACAACAAATATATTGACTTCTTACTAAAAATCTGCAGTTCATATAACCAAGGGGTTTATAACTTCTCCTTTAAAAGTGATATTCCTGGGACTTCCCTGGTGGTCCAGTGGTGAAGACTCTGCGCTTCCAATGCAGCAGGCGTGGGTTCAATTCCTGGTTGGGGAGCTAAGATCCCACATGCTGCGCAGCCAAAGAAATTTTTTTCAAAAGTTATACTCCTGTATTATTGAATTTAGTGGTTTAGATTTTGTTTTAATGTTAAGAAGATTTCAGTTTATTTACCAGGAACAAACAAAACATAATGTAAAAATAGTTTCCCAGAAACGATTTCCATCATTCTCTTCTTCCCTTTCTCCCGCAGACTGGTGTTTCATCTTTACAAGCTCTCTGTCTTTCCATAGGAAAGCTGTCTGGCTTGGAGGTTGCAATCCCAGGGAATTTTTCATCAGCGGGGAAGTCTCCATCACTACAGAGGGATCAAGGGAGAAGTCAGTCCCTGGTAAGTGAGATGCTCCCCCTAAACACCAACACAGCAGTCGTGTACCTTTTAAGGGGTTCAAGGGCAAGATGGGCTAGGCATTTCTACTAACTCTTCTTAAGGACCATGGACAGTGCCGTAAGCTACGAGGTAAGCGGTGACTGTTGTAATTCTTACTGGTGATCATTTCCTGTCACTGATTCTCGGCTTTCTTTGTATTTCATAGGACTGTTGTCAGTCCAATAGAAAATGAGTCTTATTTTTAAAAAACTGAAATGTTTTACAAAGCCTAGCATTCTCATATAGAGTCCTTTCAATTCTCCCCACTTTCCCAAGAGGCTATGAACGCTTCACACCATGAACTAGGAGAGGGGGTAGAGCCCTTTCTGATGAAATACATCAACAAAGACAGAGTCTTAGCCTGCTTGCTCTCTGGACAGGATCTCGGACTACAAGGTCTTCAATCCTGGTATAAATGAAGGAAGTGAGGACAGTTCAACTGGCACTCTCATAACAAGAGTTGTGAAACACCTTCCAAAGAGACTATAGCAGTAGATGAGGGAAGGGAGTGCTACAGTGTGGTAGTACAGGGGGAATGATCGGCTACAGCAGTGAAAAATGTGGTACCTATTGGTGTGCTCTCGGGGTTCTTGTACATGTAGCATAGATGACCTTTACAGTGGCCCTCTCACCTTCCCACCTGCATTAGGTGTTCTTTTTTTTTTAAATTTATGTTTATTTATTTATTTATTGTTTGAACTTATTTATTCTATGTGTTTATTTTTTTGGCTGCACTGGGTCTTCATTGCTGTGCACGGGCTTTCTCTAGTTGGCGGCTAGCGGGGGCTACTCTTGGTTGCGGTGTGCGGGCGTCTCATCGCGGTGGCGTCTATTGTTGCGGAGCATGCGCTCTAGGCGCGTGGGCTTCGGTAGTTGCGGCTCACGGGCTCTAGAATGCAGGCTCAGTAGTTGTGGCACATGGGCTTAGTTGCTCCACGGCATGTGGGATCTTCGCAGACCAGGGCTCGAACCCGTGTCCCCCGCATTGCATTGGCAGGTGGATTCTTAACCACTGCGCCACCAGGGAAGCCCTATTCTGTATACTTTTAAAATATTTTTTAAAATTTTACTTCTGAATCCACAGAGTTAAAAATCTTTTATTATTAAACCAAATAATATTTCTCTTTTAAAGGAGTCCTTTCTACCAAGTACCTGTATGTAAAGGTAAGACCGTGAACTGTGGGCTCTATGTAGACCGATCCATTTGATGTCAGAAGAGGTATAAAATACACTTTCACAGTTGGATTTCCTCTCCTGTGCTCTGCCACCAACATGAAAACAGCATACCCAGAGTAGCCTGGGTTTCAGTACAAGGCATGTGGAACAGACCCAAACCGTTTTTGCATCCTGATGCCAAACTCCAACTGACTCATAAGCCCATGAGTGAGGAAAGCAAATGTCTGTTGTTACGAAGCACTGAGATTTTCGAGGTTCTTATACAGTATCACGGTGGCAATAGGTAACTGACACATTAAAGGTGTTCTGTGTGATATTGATTAGACTATACATTTGGGGGGCATAATTTTATATCACAATAAAAATGTATAAGATATATAACCATCTCGGGTTTCCCTGATAGCGCAGTGGTTAAGAATCCGCCTGCCAATGCAGGGGACACGGGTGCCAGCCCTGGTCCGGGAAGATCCCCCATGCCGCGGAGCAACTAAGCCCATGTGCCACAACTACTGAGCCTGCGCTCTAGAGCCCGCGAGCCACAACTACTGAGCCCATGCACCGAAGCCCACGCGCCTAGAGCCCGTGCTCCACCACAAGAGAAGCCACCGCAATGAGAAGCCCGTGCACCGCAACGAAGAGTAGCCCCCGCTCGCCGCAACTAGAGAAAGGCTGCACGCAGCGATGAAGACCCAACACAGCCAAAAATAAAATAAATAAAAGTAAAAAAAAAAAAAAGAAAAGAAATATAACCATTTCAACATATAAATGTATTTATTCAAATTAAATTCAGTGCAATTTACATGTGGAACTAAGCAATTTTCTTTATACATTTAGGCATATTCCATTTATACCTACAGACAGGTAAACTTTTTGCACAAGTAGGAAAACTTAAAATATATTTTGAATAGATTTGTACAAACTGTTGAATACTTTAAAATTAGTAATTGAAAGTTCCCACCCTCATTTGGAGGTAGAATGGGAACTTAACTTTCCAGTTACTGGTCTGAAAAAGAAAATAACTTGCTATAATTTTGAATGTTATATAGTATAAGCACTATAAAAATATCACTGTCATGATAGCATAGGAACACTCTAAATGTAGACCTTATGGTAGAAATTGCTAGCTGTTCACCAAAACTCATTTCTTCTTCATCCTGGAAAGCACAGCTAAACTATTCCTAGTCAGTGGAAAGTGATGTGGGCCACACCTAGGCCTAGCCCATAAAAGCCTCCCAACATGTGCTCCTCCATGCTTTTCGTCCCTTCCAGTTGACTATGATGATGAATCCAAGGTTCCATGTTTTAAAGAAAGCAGAGTCACAGTCAACCTGGGTCCCTGCTCAACGTTTCTTGAGCAAGAAATAGACTGGTATTGTGTTTGCTATCTGTTCACTGTATCATGCAAAACAATAGTAAAAGAAACAATGCCAAATAGTTATCTACCTCCCTAAAATTGAACCTCTATAGTTTTTATGTTTTCATGAACTACTTGCATTCTTATGACAAGTATTATGAGTTGAAAATACGTCAGCCACAAGTAGCATGAGTTTCACATAGGTTGTTAACTTCACTAGAAATTGAAGTAAAAACATAATAAATTATATTCTCTTCATAGCTATGTAAATAAAAGATGTTTTAATCATGTACAACCTAATGCTTAAAATTAAAATTAGGTTTTCTAACTAGAAAGACCCAATCAAGAAATTTCTTAGTTAATGACACACAAAAGTTGGTAATGTGACCTAAAATTCTCTTACCATCTGTGCCATGAAGAACAGTAATCTGTTGGACTGAAGATGATGAAGCAAACTTGACAGGAACTTTGCCCAACTTCTGTGTACTGAGGTCTGGAATATCATGTCCACGATCTTCAGCATTAACAAAAATCTCAGATGAAAACATGGTTTTTCCTGGACTCTCTGTTGTTATCTGAGTGACTGCATCAGATGATAATTTTCCAGAGAAGGGAGAAAACGGGGTCTTAATCTCCTTTGGTGATCTGAACAAAAAAGAGAAAGCACACAGCAGGTCATATCCTTGGCTTATCAAATACTGTAATTTCTTTCCAAATGTGGCTTCAATATTTTTTGGAGACACATCCAACTCAAATGGTTAAGTTATTTCTGCAGTACCCTGTGCTTTTTTACATACTTATTACAGGGTGATCATGCATGAGTTTACTTTTACTTATTTTAAAATCTACTTTTATTTTGGATTTAGAATGCTATTATATAAGGAAAGGGTACTTTTCAGTTGAAGTGGAAAGATATCCATTAAAAAATAATTACTGGAAGTCCACTATAAATTAGGGGACTATGCTAAACGCATAGAGTGTACAAAAATAAAAAAGAAACAGAGCCTTTCCTCAAAAAGTTTATATGTCAGTGGGGGAACCAGAGGTTTTTAAGGTTGTAATTATGTATATAGATTATAAAGAATCCATATTAAAACATAATGGAGTAAATAAATGAGTGTATAAATAAATAAATAATAGGAGGGAGGGAGAAGACAAATCTTGCCAACAGAAGAATTCCATATGTAGGTAACCTCCCCCCCGCCCCCCCCCGGCATCCATCTCCTCCCCAAGGAGGTGGAGGTGAAGCTTAATCTTCCCCTTAAGTCCAGTCCTGGGCTGGCCTTAATGATTGAATTCCAGAGACAGTATAAAATGGGAGAAAAAGTAACTTTACAGTGGAGAAACCAAGCAAACACCATGTTATGCAAGTGATGATGTTTCACATCACCAGTGATGTCACGGAGACACTACATACTCTCTGTTATGATGTGATGAGACGGTTACTTCGCTTCTGCGGTATTCTTTGTCAAAACCTATAACTCCAGTCGAATCATGAGAAAAACATCAGCCAAACCCAGACTGAGAACAATTCTACAAAATATCAGACAAATATTCCTCAAGACTGTCAAAATCATGAAAAACAAGGAAGGAATGAGGAACTGTCATAGACCAGAGAAGACTAAGGAGACATGACAACTAACTAAGTGGAATGTGATATACTGGATTGGGTCCTAGAACAGAAAAAGGTCATTAACAGGAAAACTGGTGAAATCCAAAAAAAGTCTTAAGTTTAGTTAATAGTAATGTATAAATGTTGGCTTTTTAATTTTGAAAAATATACTATGGTAGTATAAGATGTTAGCAATAGGAAAAACTGGGAGAGAGGTAAAGGGAACTCTGTTTGTATCTTTTCTGCAGATTTGAAATTATTTGAAAATGAAAAAGGTCATTTTTAAAAAATGGAGTAATACTGTATTGTATTATATCACAGAAGAAGAAGACCTTTTAAAAGGTCTTTTAAATCTCTACCCTCTATATACTATTCACTAATTAAAAGGACAATTATGAGAAAAGAAAATAGGCCCATCTCCCTTATGTATACAGAAGCAAAAATCATACACAAAATGTTAGACAATCAAATGTAGAGTGTGTGAGTGAGTGAATGTGTGTGTGTGTGTGTGTGTGTGTGTGTGTGTGTGTGTGTGAATTCCTACCAAGTTGTTTTACTCCAGAAATGCAAGGTGAGTTAACATTCAAATATCAATAAATGTCATGCACCACATCCATAAAATAAAGGAGAAAATGTATATGATCATATCAGTATAGTCAGATAAAGCATTTGATAAAATTCAATAATTATGTATGATTAAAAACTCATAGCAAAGGGAAACTACAAAAAACTTTAGAGCCACCATCCTATTTATAGTGAAATGTGGAGAACGTCCACTGTAAGATTAGGAACAAAATAAGAATGCCAACTCTTACCTTTTCTATTCAACCTATTAGTAAAAGTATTAAATGGCATTAGCAGTAAGGCAGGAAAAAGAAATCAGAAATATAAGGCTAAGAAAGGAAGAAATCATACTGTCACTTTCCATAGTTGATATAATTAAGGATACAGAAAATCCAAAACCATCTACAGATAACTTATTAGAATATCAGTTAGTTTTTAGAAGAGTTGCCAGATAAGAGACCAAACATTAAAAAATTCCACTAACATTTTTCTGTGTCTGAAAAGTTATAAAATTAAAAACTAAAAAATATGCCATCTACATTATCATCAAAACATCATATACCTAATAATAAGTGTAATAAAAAATGTAAGAACCCTATTAGAATAGAAAACTATTGATATATCATAGAGAGAAATTAAAGGTGATCTAAATAGGATTTCTGCTTTGAGGCAGGATGTATAGGCATACCTCACTTTATTGCACTTCACTTTATTGTACCTTGCAGATAATGCTTTTTTTTTTTTTTTTTTTTTTTTTTTTTTTTTTACAAATTGAAGGTTTGTGGCAACCCTGTGTCAAGCAGCTCTACTGGTGGTGCCATTTTTCCAACAGCATTTGCTCACTTCGTGTCTCTATGTCATGTTTTGGTAAGTCTCACAATATTTCAAACTTTTTCACTATTATACTTGTTACATGATCTGTGATCAGTGATCTTTGATGTTACTATTGCAAAAAGATTACAGCTTGCTGAAGGCTCAGATGATGGGTAGCATTCTTAAAGTCTACTTTCAAATTAAGATATGTACTTTTTTTAGACATAATGCTATTGCACACTTAATAGACTACAGTATAGCATAAACATAACTTGTACATGCACTGGGAAACCAAACAACTCGTGTGACTTGCTTTCTTATGATATTCTCCTTATTGTGGTGTCTGGGACCAAAGCCATATCTCCATAATAATATGCCTGCACTAGGTAGGCACAGGCCATCACTCCTGCTGCAACGAGCAAACAAACTTGAATAAAAGATCATCGAGCTAAGGAAGCAATCAAGAAACAATATCAACTAATATGCTAGAGAGGGACATTTAGAGATTTGGAGCAGGGGTTTGGTGTAGGGAGACATACTCCACTGGAAAAGAGAAATCACCATATCTTTTGATGAACTCATTTGCTGGCATGATGGAGTGAAATCTAGCAGAATGTCAAGCCGATTTCCCCCACAGGACATTTCCTTAGTGTCAGGGTGGTATAGGATGATGGGGGACTGAGCCAAGAAAGCAGAGTGAAATTTCCTGCACAGTCATGGCACTAACAAACCAAATCCCGCTAGATAAAGGGGCCTGTGACAATCATTAGGTCTCCTCTTCAAGACATTTGCCAGTTTTTGAACCTATATAAAGCAGGAAGCTAAATACCTAATGCCTGAGGGAGAGAACTTTCCAAAGTGAGGAATTAGAGACCTACCAGACTCACAGTAAAAACCCAGAAGTGCCATCCCCAAGAAGGGGGCTGAGTCAGAAAAAGTGAAGTCATCTGCAATGTTTCAGTGTTTATGAGACAAATTTTCACTGAGAAAGTGTAACGGCAACAAATACATAGCTGGTCTCTCCTTACATTTGCCATACTCTGAAGCTGTGAGAACTGAGAGCCTAAAGAGCTGAATTCAAACATCTGAAAGACTGAAGTCAATAACTGACTGTATTTATTGAAGAATCAAAGACCTGTCAGGCTCACAGCAAAAATCCAGGGAGGCCACAAATTAGGAAAAATCATAGGTAGGATGAGACAACTAAAGCTCCAACCCAGTTCTGACCTAGTAAAATTCCTGAAATGACTGAAATGATCAGCCACTCTGATTAACAGAGAAAAGGGTAAATCTTCTCTGGTGCAAAGTAATAGCATCTTCAGTCTCTATGAATTTTTTATTCACCACGTCCAGCACACAATCAAAAATTATGAAATTCCTGAAGCAGGAAAAAGTGACTAAAACTTAAGACAAAAAAAAAAACAAAAAAAAAAAACCAAGAAAAATTGATTTAGAGGGAATTCAGATTCTGGAGTTAGCACAGAACTTTAAAATGACTATATTGAGAGTAAAAGATGGGGATTAATAGATTAAAATATGGAGAATCTCAACAGAAAATTGGAATCAATTTTAAAAAATCAAATACAGATAAATGAAAAATAAGAAAACTGATCCCCAGCAGACCTTAGGGAATACTAGAAGAAATTTTTTTGGGCTGAAGTAAAATGGCCCAACATAGAACAGAGCTGGGCTCTCGGTCCCATATTGAACTCGAGTTGGAAGAGGCGAGTCCGGTCTCAAAACGGAGGTAAAACCGCCGCCCGGTCGCCCCCAGCCCGACTCCGGCCGCCGCCGCCGCCGGGGGGAGGAGGGCCATGATCCAAAGGAACCAGAACAGTTGAGAAAACTGTTTATTGGTGGTCTGAGCTTTGAAACTACAGACGATAGCTTAAGAGAACATTTTGAGAAATGGGGCACACTTACAGATTGTGTGGTGATGAGAGACCCCCAGACAAACCGTTCCAGGGGCTTTGGTTTTGTGACTTACTCTTGGGTTGAAGAGGTGGATGCAGCAATGTGTGCTCGACCACACAAGGTTGATGGGCGTGTAGTGGAACCAAAGAGAGCTGTTTCTAGAGAGGATTCTGTAAAGCCTGGTGCCCGTCTAACAGTGAAGAAAATTTTTGTTGGTGGTATTAAAGAAGATACAGAAGAATGTAATTCGAGAGACTACTTTGAAAAGTATGGCAAGATTGAAACCATAGGAGTTATGGAAGACAGGCAGAGTGGAAAAAAGAGAGGATTTGCTTTTGTAACTTTTGATGATCATGATACAGTTGATAAAATTGTTGTTCAGAAATACCACACTATTAATGGGCATAATTGTAAGTGAAAAAGGCCCTTTCTAAACAAGAAATGCAATCTGCTGGATCACAGAGAGGTCGTGGAGGTGGATCTGGCAACTTTATGGGTCGTGGAGGAAACTTTGGAGGTGGTGGAGGTAACTTTGGCCGTGGTGGAAACTTTGGTGGAAGAGGAGGCTATGGTGGTGGAGGTGGTGGCAGCAGAGGTAGTTATGGAGGAGGTGATGGTGGATAAAACGGATTTGGAGGCGACGGTGGTAACGATGGTGGTGGTCCTGGTTACAGTAGTAGAGGAGGCTATGGTGGTGGTGGACCAGGATATGGAAACCAAGATGGTGGATATGGTGGCGGTGGTGGAGGATATGATGCTTACAATGAAGGAGGAAATTTTGGAGGTAACTATGGTGGTGGTGGTGGGAGCTATAATGATTTTGGAAATTATAGTGGACAACAGCAATCAAATTATGGACCCATGAAGGGGGGCAGTTTTGGTGGAAGAAGCTCGGGAAGTCCCTATGGTGGTGGTTATGGATCTGGTGGTGGAAGTGGTGGATATGGTAGCAGAAGGTTCTCAAAACTCAGAAGAAAAGGGCTACAGTTCTTAGCAGGAGAGAGAGCGAGGAGTTGTCAGGAAAGCTGCAGGTTACTTTGAGACAGTCGTCCCAAATGCATTAGAGGAACTGTAAAAACCTGCCGCAGAAGGAACGATGATCCATAGTCAGAAAAGTTACTGCAGCTTAAACAGGAAACCCTTCTTGTTCAGGACTGTCCTAGCCACAGTTTGCAAAAAGTGCAGCTATTGATTCATGCAACGGAGGGTCAATTAGATGTACATTCCTGAGGTCTTTTATCTGTTGTAGCTTTGTCTTTTTCTTTTCATTACATCAGGTATATTGCCCTGTAAATTGTGGTAGTGGTACCAGGAATAAAAAATTAAGGAATTTTAAACTTTTCAATATTTGTGTAGTTCAGTTTTTCTACATTTTAGTACAGAAACTTTAACAAAATGCAGTTTTGAAGGTGTTTCCTTGTGAGTTAACAAGTAAAGAAGATCATTGTTCATTAATATTTTGTATGAATTTTGCTAAAGTTAACTGTAAAGAAACACCTGCTGACTTGCAGTTTAAGGGGATCTATTCTCCCCATTTCCAAACCATGAAATGAATGGGCTCTGACATGTGGAGAGAATAGATATTTGTATGTTTGCAATGTGTGTTTTAGATAATAGAATTGGGTATTTAAATTAGCATATTTGTGAATTTAATAGCTTTAAGATTTACTTCAAATGAAAAATCTCAGAATTCAAAAAAAAAAAAACAAAAGAACAGAGCTGGGAGCGCGATTGGCGCTGCCTGCGGGGGAGGAGCGCCGCCGCCGCCGCGAGCTGGGAGCTCGATTGGCGCTCCCTGCGGGGGAGGAGCGCCGCCGCCGCCGCCGCCGCGAGCTGGGAGCTCGACTGGCGCTCCCTGCGGGGGAGGAGCGCCGCCGTCGCCGCCGCGAGCCGGGAGCTCGATTGTCGCTGCCTGCGGGGGAGGAGCGCCGCCGCCGCGAGCTGGGAGCTCGCTTGGCACTGCCTGCGGGGGAGGAGCGCCGCCGCCGCCGCCGCCGCCGCGAGCTGGATTGGCGCTGCCTGCGGGGGAGGAGCGCCGCCGCGGCCGCCGCCGCGAGCTGGGAGCTCGTTTGGCGCTGCCTGCGGGGGAGGAGCGCCGCCGCCGCCGCCGCCGCGAGCTGGGAGCTCCATTGGCGCTGCCTGCGGGGGAGGAGCGCCGCCGCCGCCGCCGCCGCCGCCGCCGCCGCCGCCGCCGCGAGCTGGGAGCTCGACTGGCGCTCCCTGCGGGGGAGGAGCGCCGCCGCCGCCGCCGCCGCGAGCTGGGAGCTCGATTGGCGCTGCCTGTGGGGGAGGAGCGCCGCCGCCGTCGCCGCCGCGAGCTGGGAGCTCGCTTGGCGCTGCCTGCGGGGGAGGAGCGCCGCCGCCGCGAGCTGGGAGCTCGCTTGGCACTGCCTGCGGGGGAGGAGCGCCGCCGCCGCCGCCGCCGCCGCCGCGAGCTGGATTGGCGCTGCCTGCGGGGGAGGAGCGCCGCCGCCGCCGCCGCCGCGAGCTGGGAGCTCGTTTGGCGCTGCCTGCGGGGGAGGAGCGCCGCCGCCGCCGCCGCGAACTGGGAGCTCGATTGGCGCTGCCCTGCGGGGGAGGAGCGCCGCCGCCGCCGCCGCCGCCGCCGCCGCCACGAGCTGGGAGCTCGATTGGCGCTGCCTGCGGGGGAGGAGCGCCGCCGCCGCGAGCTGGGAGCTCGATTGGCGCTGCCTGCGTGGGAGGAGCGCCGCCGCCGTCGCCGCCGCGAGCTGGGAGCTCGGTTGGCGCTGCCTGCGGGGGAGGAGCGCCGCCGCCGCCGCCGCGAGCTGGGAGCTCGACTGGCGCTCCCTGCGGGGGAGGAGCGCCGCCGTCGCCGCCGCGAGCCGGGAGCTCGATTGTCGCTGCCTGCGGGGGAGGAGCGCCGCCGCCGCGAGCTGGGAGCTCGCTTGGCACTGCCTGCGGGGGAGGAGCGCCGCCGCCGCCGCCGCCGCCGCGAGCTGGATTGGCGCTGCTTGCGGGGGAGGAGCGCCGCCGCCGCCGCGGCCGCGAGCTGGGAGCTCGATTGGCGCTGCCTGCGGGGGAGGAGCGCCGCCGCCGTCGCCGCCGCGAGCTGGGAGCTCGATTGGCGCTGCCTGCGTGGGAGGAGCGCCGCCGCCGTCGCCGCCGCGAGCTGGGAGCTCGATTGGCGCTGCCTGCGTGGGAGGAGCGCCGCCGCCGTCGCCGCCGCGAGCTGGGAGCTCGATTGGCGCTGCCTGCGTGGGAGGAGCGCCGCCGCCGCCGCCGCCCCCGCCGTCGCAGTCGTCGTGAGTGAAGAAGCGCCTCGGTGACGCCTGGTGAGGGCCCTCGCCGACGCCTGGGCTTACCTGCCGCCCGGCCAGCTCCGCTCGTTTCCCGTCCCCCGCGGCCCGGCGCGGGGCAGGCCTGCCAGGGCCATGGAGGACGAGGTGGTCCGCATTGCCAAGAAGATGGACAAGATGGTGCAGAAGAAAAACGCGGTGAGCGCGGCGGGCGGCGCGGGCCGGAGGGAGGCCGGGCGGCGGGCGGGGGCCAGTCGGCCTGAGGGGGCTCCCGGCCCGCGGTGAGCGCGGCGGGTGCTGCGAGACGGCGGCGAGGCCCGCGCTCTGGGGAGGGGTTCCTGGGGAGGGGGGAGCTTCGTGTCCCGCGGCCGCGTCCCGGGCAGGGGTTCTGGGGGGCGTCCTGTCCCGCAGCTGCGTCCCGGGCAGGGGTCTGGGGGGCGTCCTGTCCCGCAGCTGCGTCCCGGGCAGGGGTTCTGGGGGGCGTCCTGTCCCGCGGCCGCGTCCCGGGGAGGGGGTCCTGGGGGGGTCCCGGGGAGGGCGTCCGGTCCCGCGGCCACCGGCGCTGGGATCCGCCCTGGGCGCCCGAGGCCCCTCGTGATTAGCGCAGCCCGGTAAACTCTATGGAGGCATCCTCCTCATTATTTTAAACGTGACGGTGGTAAAGCCTCGCTGGTTTAGCTGAAGAGTGCAGAGAGCCCTCCCTGTTTGAAAGAATTGGTTCTCTTTCCCGGGCTCATTGGCCAGCAGCGAGAAAACAACATCAAACAGAGGTTTGTGATCAGTTTTAGACATGAAACTGTTCAAGCAAAACGTGAATTTCCTGGATCTTATTTTTGAGGAAGGCTGAACATTCCCTTGATTGTCTCAACTCCCCTGCATGTTTGCTTAGCAATTAAAAAAGGTGAACTACGCCAGTGTACTTGGCAAGTTGCTAAACTTTTTGGAAAAAGTGGATCTTGTTAGGCCGCGGAGTGCGGGGAGCTGTGTTTAAGGCATTGCCGCCGACGAGGCTGTGCTGCCGGCTGGATTTGGACACATGTCGTTGCTGGTCCTCTCAGTGGTTTACAGTTGCTACCGGTGGCGTTTTCTGTCACTGATAACGTGTGCACGTGAACGTGGTCTCTTGCGGTTTGTATGAGGTGCTCCAGTTTCTGCATTTCTTTCCACCTGTGTGGGCCACTCTCAGTCCCTTGCTTCCGAGTCGTCTGTATTTTCAGCTAAACTTCTGAAATTCTAAGTCCAACGAATGTGAAGGAGAGAAGGGCTGCTCTGATTTGCACAGCACTTTGGAGTTACAAAGCGTTTGTGCAGAATTCTTTGGGGACTCACGACAGCTGTGTTGCATTCATTTTACAGAATAAGAAACTGAGTCAGACCAAGCAGTTCACCTCCTTAAATGAAGTGTGCGTTGTGGATTAAGCCAGGACCCGAGTTTTCTGCTGGGCAGCATGCAGAAGTAGTGTTAAACACCGAATTCTTAAGACTTCAGACTTGGTGTGCGCCTCTTTTCCTTTAACAGGTGCATTGCCCGGCGTGTAATTTCATACCCTGTTCATCTGTCTTTGCAATTTTGGCTTTTTAAAGGATTTCCTGTTTGTTTTCTGTTGCAGACGTTGCCGGTGCCATTTATTGTTTCTGTTGATACAGGCCTTTCATTCCTCACTGCAAGTGATGAGTTCTGTATATTTGATTGGCTGAACGTTTCTGTTATTCTGTTTAAACTGGCAAGTTTTTTTTCTTTGCCTAGAGAACCCTAGACTCCCCTAGTAGAAGCTGGCTCCTAGGGAAAAAGGCCGTTTCTTGGGTAATTTTTTTCTCGAACTCAGGCTATAAAATGTGTACCTTTTAATCATCTAGTGCACTAGGTGTTTTTGTTTGTTTCCTTTCCTTGAAATAGACGTTTCCTAGAAATGAGGAATTCCTTAGTGAGCAAGTATGGAGAAGACCAGTTTGTATTTATCTGCAGTTCTCAAATTATAAACACATAATGCGTCAGCAGGAGAATGAGGATAAGCTCCACAGATGATCCTCAAGTCTCACTTTTCTTTTCAAATCTTATATTTCTAGTAGTACAGAACTTTACCAATATAAAAACTTGCCCCCCCCGCCCCCCAAAAAAAAGAACACAACTGCAGGAAAGAACAAAGAGCACTTAAAGTGTGTGTGTGTCTAATATATACATGTACATATACCCAGGTACATACACCTTTATATTTATATGTTATTTTGTAAATAAGTGACAATAATAATGTCTTGTGGAGATGTAGAACAGAAGTATACAACGAAAGCACAAACAGCAGGAGGGGCAAATGGAGTTAAACTGTTCAACCTCCATGGGATGGTTCCATGGAGGAGGCAGAGAGGGGGATGGGATCCTCGAAGAGCTGCTGAAGACCTTGCATTTTTTGCAGATCTCTTTAGAATGCTACTTGCATATTGTGCTCTCACTGAATGCACCTGGCTGAGCTATGGCACATTAGCACGGTAAACATTTGTCAGATTTGCCCTAGTCAGAAAATTTTCTATACCTGCCATCCTGCTTGGCACTTAAAAAAAAATTTTTTTTTTTTAAGCTCTCTATGATATAGGGATGATGGGTGAAGAAGGTAGGCTGCAGGGTAATATGTAGTATGTATGATCCCATTTTGATACAGTAAACAGAAAGTATTAAATGCATGCCTGTTTGTATGAGCAGTGAGTTTGCATGGTTATCTCAAGAGGGAGGGAATGGGACGGGTAGAGAAAGAGACTGACCACAGACTATTGTTTTACTTGTTACAAGAGGCATGTGTTGCCTTCATTTCTGATTAAACTTTTTGTGTCCAGATTATTGTAGGTTTACATGCAGTTGTAAGAAATAATAGTGCGATAGCTCCTGTGTGTCCTTTACCCAGTTTTCCCCAATGGTAACATCTTACAGAATCATAGTATACTGTCACAACCTGGGTATTGCCATTGACACAGTCAAGATAGAGAACATTTCCATCCCACAGGATCTCTCCTGATGCCATTTTATAGCCACTGCTGCTCCCCCACTCCCCACCAAATCATAATGATCTGATAGTGCAGTGGATAAAGTTGCAATAAAGTTTTTGTGCAGATGATCAAGGGAAAATACCCCCTGGGGAAGATGGCCCGTCTCCCACTCCCCCGGCCCTATCTGTCCCTGGCAACCTGTCATTTCAAGAATGTTATGTGGGACTTCCCTGGTGGCGCAGCGGTTAAGAATCTGCCTGCCATTGCAGGGGACATGGGTTTGATCCCTTGTCCGGGAAGATCCCACATGCCGCGGAGCAACTAAGCCCATGCGCCACAACGACTGAGCCTGCGCTTTAGAGCCCGGGAGCCACAACTACTGAGCCCACGTGCCACAACTACTGAAGCCCGCGTGCCTAGAGCCCGTGCTCTGCAACAAGAGAAGCCACCGCAGCGAGAAGCCCGCACACTGCAACAAAGAGTAGCCCCCGCTCGCCGCAACTAGAGAAAGCCCACACGCAGCAACGAAGACCCAACGCAGCCAAAAATAAAATAAATTAACTAATTAATTAAAAAAAAAAGAATGTTATGTGAATAAAATCATATAGTGTGTAACCTTTTTTTTTTTTTAAGTAAAAAAAATTTTTTTTTGGCTGCGCTGCCGGTTGTGCGATCTTAGTTCCCCGACCAAGGATTGAACCCAGCCCAGGTAGTGAAAGTGCTGAGTGCTAAACACTGGACCGCCAGGGAATTCCCAGTATGCAACCTTTTGGATTGGCCTTTTTCAATCAGTGTAATTCCCTGGAGAGTCATCCAAATTGCATGAATCAACAGTGCTCCTCTTTTTTAAAAAAAATATTTATTTATTTATTTATTTGGCTGTGCGGGTCTTTAGTTGCAGCATGCGGGATCTAGTTCCCTGACCAGGGATGGAACCTGGGCCCCCTGCATTGAGAGTGCAGAGTCTTAACCGCTGGAACACCAGAGAGGTCCCAGTGCCGCTTTCTTTTTAATTGCTGAGTAGTATTCCATGGTTTGGCTGTACTTCAGTTTGTTTAATCACTTGCCCATTGAAGAACATCTGAGTTTTTTTTCCCATTTCCTGACTATTACTGATAGAGATGCTGTGGACATTTGTGTACCTTTTTTTGTGCGAACATGCGTTCTCTGGGATAAATGCCGTAGGGTATGTGTTGCTTTTTTTGTTTTTTTTTCGGCTACGCTGTGCCACATGTGGGATCTTGGTTCCCCAATCAGGGATCGAGCCCGTGCCCCCTGCATTGGGAGCTTGGAGTCTTAACCACTGGACTGCCAGGGAAATTCCTGTATTGCTCCCCCCGCCCCACTTGATTGATTGATTGGTTGATTGGCTGTATTGGGTCTTAGTTGCGGCACGCGGGACCTTCGTTAAGGCATGTGGGATCTTTATTGTCGTTGCGGCGCACGGGCTCTTCGTTGCAGCATGAGAGCTTCTCTCTAGTTGTGGCGTGCGGGTTTTCTCTCTCTAGTTGTGGCACGTGGGCTCTGTAGTTGTGGCGTGCAGGCTCCAGAGCGCGTGGGCTCTGTAGTTTGCTGCACGTGGGCTACCTCATTGAGGTGTGCGAGCTCAGTAGTTTGGTGCGAGGGCTTAGTTGCCCCGCGGCATGTGGGATCTTAGTTCCCCGACCGGGAATCGAACCCGCGTCCCCTGCATTGCAGGACGGATTCTTTACCACTGAACCACCAGGGAAGTCCCTGTATTGCTTTTTTAAATTCAAAAAAAAAAAAAAGGAAAAGCAATTAGAGGTGAAACAACTAATTATATGATGGCCTTTCAAAGTACATATTCAAACCCTACATTCTTGGTGTACATAAGTTATTTATGTTGATTTGTGGTGTTTAGCTCTAGCAACAAGGCAATAATAATAACGCTGTAGTTTTCCTTGTTTCTTTCAACTGATGATCT
Source organism: Balaenoptera borealis (assembly GCF_965194805.1). Taxonomy (NCBI): domain Eukaryota; kingdom Metazoa; phylum Chordata; class Mammalia; order Artiodactyla; family Balaenopteridae; genus Balaenoptera; species Balaenoptera borealis. The sequence continues at coordinate 142,083 of NW_028123040.1, read as the reverse complement.
GTGTATTTATTACAAATATTAATTAACACTCACAAGCTACCAGGAGGCAAGTAATGGTTAGCGCTGGTGTGGTTAACTCCTTTATAGATAGGGAGGTTGAGGCATGGGTATTGTGGAATTTGCCATGTTGAGGCATGGGTATTGTGGAATTTGCCTAAGGTTATATAGCACTGTGTTCTGACTCAGATTCATTCAGATTTATTCCTTCCCTTTCTGTCTCCTGAATTAACGCTTTGTAATTTTGACCTAGGTGTGAGGACACGAAAAGGGTTTTTTTCTGTATCTGAGGTTTAGTGCTTGTTTTATAGAAGCAATATAGTATAGTGGTTAGAGTAGGCACTTTAGCATCTGATTTTTGTTTTTTTCTTAAGTCTTTAATGAATTTGTTACAATATTGCTTCTGTTTTATGTTTTGCACATGCCGGAAAGGTAATAGGCCTTGGCCCCTGGGCCTGGGCTTCGTCTCTTGTGCTGTCTCCTGTCCCTGTTGCCCCCGCGCGCTGGCCCGTCCGCGCTGTGCCAGGGGGTATTGGTCGTCTCGCGGCTCAGTTCACAGTAGCTGAAAGGGACAGTGTGTGATGTTCTCATTTCTGCCCATCGTTTTCAAAGGGAGGCTCTGGCCATTGCTCCTCGGGTAAAATGCAGAGGGAGTGCTTTTTAAGATGGGACTGTCAGTGTTGGGGACACTCCTTAATTACCAAAACGGAATCCCCTTCAGTTCCTCCAGCTGTGTTGTTTTGGCACAGAAGATGTGAGTAATAGGAACTGGAGCTAAGTTGGAGTGAAAAAACGCACCGGTCCCGCCGAATTTTCCATCGAAACAGTTGATTTGTGTTGTCTCTAGGAATTCTAAAGGGCGTACCGTTGCTTCCTAACCGGAGTCATTTGAGAGATCTACCTCTGTACGTTCAAATGATTAATTTTGAGACTTTGCTCATGTGTGCAGTAAACCCTTTAATTCCCTAAGACCTTCCTTTCCTCCATCTCCTACCCCATTAAGCCCGCTTCAGTTCATCTCCTGAATTTCTTTGGAATCTGTCAGCTCTCCCTCAACACCCTAATACTGAACTTGCCTGTGTGTTGTGATTAGGTCCTAACTGGTGTCCATATATCTTGTTTCCTTCCAATCCATTCTTCACACAAAAAACCTTCAAAGCAAGTTGGAACATTGCTCATAAACATCGCTCACAAGCATTGTTTTGAGAATAGAAAACACAGTGTTGGCCTTTAAGACTCTGCGTGGTCTAGAATCCTCTCTGCTTTAGCCCCATCTTGTGCCACTTTTGCCCTCACTTTCTATGCTTCAGATACACTGAATTAACCTTAGTTCTCACTCATCTGACAGAAGTCAGTTCAGATACTATTTTTCACTGTGATTCCTAGCATTAAGGAATTTGATTATCAGGTTTTGTATGAGGACTATTTCATCAGGGGTACAGAAGTTCTGGCCATCTCTGGTTTTGGATATCCCTTATTTGTTGAGACCTTTGCGTTGTTTGGTTGCCTTTTGTCTGTTTTCCAGATGGGAAAACAGGAACAAGGGAAGTATAGGTTATTACTAGGTGGGGTTGAACAAGTGGAGCAGCAAACTGCAAAGCAGAAAGAAGAGGGACGTACTATAGAGGGATATGACTTCCATTTTCAAGGCGCCTGCATCCTGTGCAGGGCGACAGCCTAACATAAAATGTGCCTAACAACAAATATATTGACTTCTTACTAAAAATCTCCAGTTCATAGAACCGAGGGGTTTGTACCTTCTCCTTTAAAAGTGATAGTCCTGGGACTTCCCCGGTGGTCCCGTGGTGAAGACTCTGCGCTTCCAATGCAGCAGGCGTGGGTTCAATCCCTGGTTGGGGAGCTAAGATCCCACATGCTGCGCAGCCAAAGAAATTTTTTTCAAACGTTATACTCCTGTATTATTGGCTTTAGTGGTTTAGATTTTGTTTTACTGTTAAGAAGATTTCAGTTTATTTACCGGGAACAAACAACACATAATGTAAAAATAGTTTCCCAGAAACGATTTCCATCATTCTCTTCCTCCCTTTCTCCCGCAGACTGGTGTTTCACCTTGACAAGTTCTCTGTCATTCCATAGGAAAGCTGTCTGGCTTGGAGGTTGCAATCCCAGGGAATTTTTCATCAGCGGGGAAGTCTCCATCACTACAGAGGAATCAAGGGAGAAGTCAGTCCCTGGTAAGTGAGATGCTCCCCCTAAACACCAACACAGCAGTCGTGTACCTTTCAAGGGGTTCAGGGGCAAGATGGGCAAGGCATTTCTACTAACTCTTCTTAAGGATCACGGACAGTGCCCTATGCTACGAGGTAAGCGGTGACTGCTGTAGTTCTTACTGGTGATCCTTTCCTGTCACTGATTCTCGGCTTTCTTTGTATTTCATAGGACTGTTGTCAGTCCAATACAAAATGAGTCTTATTTTTAAAAACCTGAAATGTTTTACAGAGCCTAGCATTCTCATATAGGGTCCTTTCCATTCTCCCCACTTTCCCGAGAGGCCAAGAACACTTCACACCATGAACTAGGAGAGGGGGTAGAGCCCTTTCTGATGAAATACATCAACAAAGACAGAGTCTTAGCCTGCTTGCTCTCTGGACAGGATCTCGGACCACAAGGTCTTCAATCCTGGTATAAATGAAGGAAGTGAGGACAGTTCAACTGGCACTCTGATAACAAGAGTTCTGAAACACCTTCCAAAGAGACTATAGCAGTAGATGAGGGAAGGGAGTGCTACAGTGTGGCAGTACAGGGGGAATGATCGGCTACAGCAGTGAAAAGTGTGGTACCGATTGGTGTGCTCTCGGGGTTCTTGTACATGTAGCATAGATGACCTCTGCAGTGGCCCTCCCACCTTCCCACCTGCATTAGGTGTTCTTTTTTTTTGTAATTTATGTTTATGTATTTATTTACTGTTTGAACTTATTTATTCTACGTATTTATTTTTTTGGCTGCACTGGGTCTCTCATTGCTGTGCACGGGCTTTCTCTAGTTGGCGGCTAGCGGGGGCTACTCTCGGTTGCGGTGTGCGGGCATCTCATCGCGGTGGCTTCTCTTGTTGCGGAGCATGGGCTGTAGGCACGTGGGCTTCGGTAGTTGAGGCTCACGGGCTCTAGAATGCAGGCTCCGTCGTTGTGGCACATGCGCTTAGTTGCTGCACGGCATGTGGGATCTTCGCAGACCAGGGCTCGAACCCGTGTCCCCTGCATTGGCAGGCGCCACCAGGGAAGCCCTAGGTGTTCTCATATAGAGTCTAAAAACAGAGAGCACTGAGAGAAGGTAGTGGTTATTAAAGGCTCAGGATCTAAATTCTACCGGCCTCTACACCCCTTCCCAGCTGTCGATTTGACCCCATTTTTGAATGCCGACCTCATTCTTCAACTTTCTCTGGCGTTTGTTATACTCACCTTGAAAACTTGTTTCTGTGATGCGTTGAGCAGACACAGGGTGGCAGACTGCAGAGGTGGAAGCTGGTGGTCGGATATTTGTGGGCTGAATCTCCTTCAGTCCCATTCCCATTTCTGGTTGCCCAGAGGCCCGACTTCCTGTGTATGACGCCGAGCCGTAGGATTGCGGGCAGGAGCCAAGTTCTCCATACAGTAAAGACCCCAGTGTGCCTTGGTTATAGTAATATACCTGGCTCCCTTCCTGGCAGGGAAGTGGCAGGCGGCTCTGCCCCTGATTTGGAATCTGAGATGGTGTTCCCTGAGCAAGGCTGGCAGAAAGCGATGGATGTAGAGGGACCATGTTCTTGGCGTCTGAAGTTTTATCATACTGGGCTGCCAGAAACATGGAGGAGGCAGCTGTGTGGCGGTCAGTGAGTGCCAGAGTAAAGTCTCCGAGTGAAGAAGAATTCTTTTCAGTGCTTGCTGTGATGTCCCACTCAAGAACACCTGGATAGGAAGCAGCTGAAGTGGAGATCTGGCTGTGGTCAGTAACTCCAGATAACATAGTCGTGCTAGAATGTTGGTAAAGGTAGGCACTACCCATGAGTGTCTGGAAAGGGGTACCGGTAGCCGATGCCGAACTGACGGCAGGGGCAGAGACTCTGGAGAAGTTGCAGACACTTCGTGTTAGGGAAGTTGCATTGCTCACCACAGGAGGAGAATGCTGCAGAGAATCTAGAGTTCCAAGTAGAGATGGATGTTGGAAATTTTCTGTAAGAACAAGAGGGTCATGAAAAACTCAGGGAGGTTGAGAAATTCTCACTACGTTTGAGGAACGGCATCATCTGAAGGTTCTTGCTATCAGGACACCTCTACTATCATTACTTCCTGAGAAACCCAAAATCAGACAGTTGATGATGGCTGTAAGGACTGAGCAGTTTTCCACTCTTCTCTATTAACTGCCTGTGCTCCCATCTTGGGCACAGACGGGCAGAAGAGCCAAGTGGTGTGGTTCAGAGATTGTTCTCTAGGCTGGAAGCAACCTTCTCCCTGCCCTGTCTTTCCCTTCAGCCTGCACTCGTATTGACTTCTATGCTATTTCCTAGACTGGAAGCATTTTAGAACTAGGAGGCCCTTAGAGAACTTCGATGTTCTCAGTCTCATTTCGTGAGTAAGGAAACTGAGGCTCAGAGAGGTCGGGTTGACTTGTTCAAGTTCTCTCATTATGTTAGTATCATTACCAGGTTTCAGAACCTAAGTATCCTGACTTCCTTGCCAGGACTCCACTCTGAGCATGATACTGCCAGAAAGCAGGAGAAATAGAACTTATAATATAGGCATTTTTTTTGTCCATTAGAAAACAGTACGGCTGTTACCATTGTCGTCTTCAGTGTCTCCCTTTGCTTGTGCAGTTCCCACGCTATTACCTAGAGGTGACGTACAGCTCAGTCCAACTGGTGAATTGAAAGAGTCATTTTTGCCCTCTTCAAGCCTGGTTTCTCATCCTACCTCAAAATGATTACCCGAAAGTGGATTTCTTAAGTGCTTTTGGAAAGGGAAGAGTTATCTGATTACTTCAGATTCCTCACCTGTAAAGTGGTTATAACACCACCACCAATAATAATAGCAGTAATAATTAATAGATGAATAAGCTGATCTATTGCGTATGATTTATATGGAGGAAGATACAATAAGTTCTAGAAAGACAAAGAAAAATCATGACAAGCATATTACGTTAACGAAAAAGAAATCCATAGATATTAATGAAAACTGGGGTATGTGGCAAGTATCGAAGCCTAATGAATTTACTAACAAATGGCATTCTGTACCATCCATGCAATATTATGAAAGTGAATTTTGCCCACTCTATTTTAGTGAATACTATTAACCAGAAGACACGATGGAGGTGATAGAGGTGAATGAATTCCTAGCCAATGCATACAGACAGAGAAGGTATGTCAGTAAAAAATGCATAACAAGCAACAGAATGCAATAAATGTGCATGTATAGGTAGCCACAACACATATAGACAAGTATTTCAATGAAAACCGGTACGAAGCAGACAGCAAAATAATAAGTGTAAAAGAGTTTCATTATTGTGCTCCTTCATATTTTTACCCAGCAAGTAAGAGGTATTAAGCCTAGGAGAAATATATATTTCAATGAATATAGCTTATATAATAAGCAGAAAGGAAGCTTAAAATGTATCAGGAAGGTTTTTGGATTTATCCTAGAACTTAGATTAGAATCATCTTCAGCATCCAAGAAGATGGCATCCCAAAACCTCAAAAAACCATCATGCCTAGAATCCAATTAAAAAAGATTTTCAAGTGTAAGAAAATCCACAGGACTCCACAATATGGTTTTCGATAAACGTGGATGTTTGTTTGTTTTGTTTCTTTGGCCGCGCCGCGTGGCCCTGGCCGTGAAAGCACCGAGTCCTAAGCACTGGACCGCCAGGGAATTCCCTAAGTGGGGGGAATTAGAGATGTGGGGCCTGACTTTTTCTTCTTCTTCTTCTTCTTCGGTAGCTAAGATCTACAAGCGAACGATGGCTGTTGATCAATGTGCTCTCTGTGTTAGGAAGGAAATAACTGTAAAAATGAAAAGCAGCCTTGCCTTAGAACCTACATATCACACCAAGGAAAATAGTCCTTCTGATTCAATTTAGAAGATATCACTTAAAATGTTGAATTGGTGAAATGTCTACCTAGTTTAAAAATTAGAAAGAATAAAACACTGAAAAGCAGCCCCCTAGATAACCACTGTGGTTGCTTGTTTATAGGAGGCATCATTTCTAAAACGTATTTCTAAAATGTTTATATTCAAAACTGTCAAGTGGCCAACTGTATTCAGAGAGGCAATAAAAGAAAGAAAACGGAGTATGACTTTTCTGATAAGCTGCCTTTCCCGGTGATCCCCTGTTCTGGCCTTACTTTCCTTCTTAAGTCTGTTAATGTAAGGGTTTGCTACCATCAACTTGGTTTTGCCCTGCTCTGAGCAGGTTTCCCTCTGTGCTGTTTCTGCTTTAATTGAAAATCTTTGGTTCCCATCAGCATTCCATTGCAAACTCCGTTTTTCTTGAGAGCTCCTCTATGCTTTCCCTCTTCATTCTTACATTTTCTCCCATCTCTTGGTGCCTGTTGGCCTGTGCTAATGAAAACCGTCCTAAACTTCCTTACGCTCGACTCTGTGCCTCCCTGTAGAGCCCAGTACTCTCCATCCTCTCTCCCTATTCTCTCTTTTCAACTAGTCGAAATCCTAGTGGAGGGGAGACCATTAGAGATGAAACATCTTGGTATATATTGCTAGTTTTCTATGTCCCCTGGCTTTTCTGTGTTTCTGTTGAAACACTCTTGAGAAGTGTCTGATTTCGTTTTCTACATGGGTACCCTTTAAGGCTCAATACTGGAAAAGAAGGGGATCAGAGTGATCAACCCAATGTGGTATCCTAACGTAACAGTTAAGGAAAGCAACAGGCTTTGTGAGACAGCCAGTGATTTGTCCAAAGTCACACAGATAGTAAACGTCAAAGTCAAAAGTGAAATTAGGTCTCCAGACGTGTAGTTCAATACTTTCCCTCATTATTCCATGCTATTTTGAATCTCCTACTCAATTTAGGGGCAAAAGAAATCGAACGCAAAACTTTCCAAAGTTTCTTTTCTTACCTGACATGGTCAGAGAAGAGGAAGCATCCACTGCAGGTACAAGGGATGAGGAGACAACACTAGAGGATGTCTGAGTGGCTGCAGCTGAACGGCGCACGTGTCCAGTACAGAGGTCACTGGTTACTGGTCCAAACAGCTCCACGGAAACCCCAAGGCTCTACCAAGTGGTAGTAGGTTTGGGAGGAGAGTGATGTCACAAAGCAGGCAGTTGAAAGGTATGAGAGAGCCAATAGGGAGGTCCGATCCCCAACAGGAAGGCGGGCTTGGGTGAAGAGAGTGTAGGAGAGCTAAAACAACACCTGAGTTTCTGAGCTTTGGGGAGGAGGAAATCCTAGAAGACAGATTTACCTCCCCCAGGCTCTTCCATTAGGGAAATCATTGCAACATTTCTTACAGACGTTCATTAATACACTGAACTAAGAGTTACTTATATTCTACAGAGTATTCTATTTTATGTATCATATACTTAGAGCTATATAGATCTTCTTTAATTAATAATCCTTAGGAAGGAAAGAGCCATCTAGTTTGAACTATTACAGTTGTTCTGAAATCAGATGTGTCTAATGAGTGAACTGATAGCAGCTTTTAAGGAGCCAAAGTAGGGATTAAGAAGCTCTCTTTGTAACTTGGTTCAAGAGTAGGGTGAAGTTTCTTGAGTGTACCTTGTGGAGAATGTTGTGGTCCAAGGCTCTTCTCTTTTAGTTTCTTCTCCTTGACTCCTACCTTCCTTGGGCTGGGCTAGGCTGGGGGCCAGGTTGGACTTGCGACTTAACATTTCTCTTCCGCTTTCTCTTTTTTTTTTTTCTTCCATTATGGGCATTGCTTCGAGGACAAGCCTTGATCTTGCATTGGACGTTACTTCCTGTCACCTTCCAGCAGCAGGAGTCTTCTTTTCAGTGCTTGATGCTTCACGAAATAGACTCTGCCCGTTGGCAGCAAATACCAGAGAGCTAGGAGACAGAGCTGGTTGCAGACCTTTCCTCTTCCAGCCTTTGGTTGCAATTGTTTGGCCCATAATTTGCTAGCTCTAGTTCCTTGGGCCACACAGGTATCCTGCCATCTCCAGCTCTTGTTATATGTGAGAGACATTCTGAACACTGTCCCTTTTTCTTTGCACAGAAGTATATACAGTGTGGCAGTTACTGTAATCTCCTCCGCCTTGCAAACAGCCACTCTAGAATCTTGGACCTCTAGGACTCTCTGTCTTGCATGCTTGGGGGCAAGGCCAAGCAAAATGAAGAGGAGAATAATTAGAGAAAGAGGAGGACGTTGGTGGAGAATTGGGAGCAGGTAAGGTGAAAGGGCACAGGAGAAAAGAGATGCATGTAGACTTTTTGGTTTCTGTGGGAAACAGGTTGACACACTTGGGCCTCATTTGGTATTAACAGAACAGAGAGTTAAAGATCTAAGTAGCTAGATAGTGTGCAGCAACTGCCATGAAGTCTGTACACTGAAGAGAACAGTCTCACATCTAGTTTTCATTTTGTTTTATGTCATAGTACCTTATTTATAGCATTCACTGGTGTGTTTGTAGAATACAGATGTTTTCAAATGCTCTGGTTTTGTCTACATGGTTATCTCCTTGTCCTGTTTGTAAGGAATCCAACATTGTAAGACATATTGCATGTTTTTCTCTTGACGATTGTTGACCTTGAAGCGTCATGAACTAACTTGAGCTGTTGGATTCTGTGGAGAAACGTTCAAAAGGGTCTGTGAAAAAGGCACTGTGGTGAGTCGCATTATGCACCCGAGCGTAAGGAGCAAGATATCTGCCACCAGCCCAGCTTGGCCTGGATTGCCTCTGTTTTAGTTCCCCTGGTTAGTGCTTTTCTCCCTAACCACTCTTGTGACTGTGATAATGTGAGTAAGGGCGGAGTTGCTAATGATCTATGTGTGAGGTAAGCTGGTTTGAGGGAGGAAATCTATGGACCTAGTCATTTTCCTTGGTGGTAAGCTTTCAGGGGTGCAGAGATGGATCTTCCTGGGGCCTTTTCTGGTCCCAGGAAGATATCGCATAGATGGGACCTCCCAAGACACACATTGAATCTTTAGGCCTGTTTTTCCTATTATGAGGTACGAACGAGTTTCTTCACTGATGGGGATGATGCTTATCTGAGAAGAAATTGTGAAAGGTGGTGTAGTGTAGAGGTGTGGCTTAAGCTTTTAAGTTTTCCTCCAGGTTTTTCCCCTAAGCTTCCTACTTCGGACGGCCTACTTACATGATACTAGTAGGTGATGTCCGGCTAACAACTTCCTAAATATACCTGCAAGCCAGATCAGTGTCTCTTTTCTCTGTATTCCCATGGAAATCAAGAGTCCCGCCGAATTTTCCATCGAAACAGTTGATTTGTGTTGTCTCTAGGAATTCTAAAGGGCGTACCGTTGCTTCCTAACCGGTGTCATTTGGGAGATCCGCCTCTGTACGTTCAAATGATTAATTTTGAGACTTTGCTCATGTGTGCAGTAAACCCTTGAATTCCCTAAGACCTTCCTTTCCTCCATCTCCTACCCCATTAAGCCCGCTTCAGTTCATCTCCTGAATTTCTTTGGAATCTGTCAGCCAGCTCTTCCTCAACTTCCTAATACTGAACTTGCCTGTCTGTTGCGATTAGGTCCTAACTGGTGTCCATATATCTTGTTTCCTTCCAATCCACTCTTCACACAAGAAACCTTCAAAGCAAGTTGGAACGTTGCTCATAAACATCGCTCACAAGCATTGTTTTGAGAATAGAAAACACACTGTTGGCCTTTAAGACTCTGCGTGGTCTAGAATCCTCTCTGCTTCTCTAGCCCCATCTTGTGCCACTTTTGCCCTCACTTTCTATGCTTCAGATACACTGAATTAACCTTAGTTCTCACTCATCTGACAGAAGTCAGTTCAGATACTATTTTTCACTGTGATTCCTAGCATTAAGGAATTTGATTATCAGGTTTTGTATGAGGACTATTTCATCAGGGGTACAGAAGTTCTGGCCATCTCTGGTTTTGGATATCCCTTATTTGTTGAGACCTTTGCGTTGTTTGGTTGCCTTTTGTCTGTTTTCCAGATGGGAAAACAGGAACAAGGGAAGTATAGGTTATTACTAGGTGGGGTTGAACAAGTGGAGCAGCAAACTGCAAAGCAGAAAGAAGAGGGACGTACTATAGAGGGATATGACTTCCATTCTCAAGGCGCCTGCATCCTGTGCAGGGAGACAGCCTAACATAAAATGTGCCTAACAACAAATATATTGACTTCTTACTAAAAATCTCCAGTTCATAGAACCGAGGGGTTTGTACCTTCTCCTTTAAAAGTGATAGTCCTGGGACTTCCCCGGTGGTCCCGTGGTGAAGACTCTGCGCTTCCAATGCAGCAGGCGTGGGTTCAATCCCTGGTTGGGGAGCTAAGATCCCACATGCTGCGCAGCCAAAGAAATTTTTTTCGAACGTTATACTCCTGTATTGTTGGCTTTAGTGGTTTAGATTTTGTTGTACTGTTAAGAAGATTTCAGTTTATTTACCGGGAACAAACAACACATAATGTAAAAATAGTTTCCCAGAAACGATTTCCATCATTCTCTTCCTCCCTTTCTCCCGCAGACTGGTGTTTCACCTTGACAAGTTCTCTGTCATTCCATAGGAAAGCTGTCTGGCTTGGAGGTTGCAATCCCAGGGAATTTTTCATCAGCGGGGAAGTCTCCATCACTACAGAGGAATCAAGGGAGAAGTCAGTCCCTGGTAAGTGAGATGCTCCCCCTAAACACCAACACAGCAGTCGTGTACCTTTCAAGGGGTTCAGGGGCAAGATGGGCAAGGCATTTCTACTAACTCTTCTTAAGGATCACGGACAGTGCCCTATGCTACGAGGTAAGCGGTGACTGCTGTAGTTCTTACTGGTGATCCTTTCCTGTCACTGATTCTCGGCTTTCTTTGTATTTCATAGGACTGTTGTCAGTCCAATACAAAATGAGTCTTATTTTTAAAAACCTGAAATGTTTTACAGAGCCTAGCATTCTCATATAGGGTCCTTTCCATTCTCCCCACTTTCCCGAGAGGCCAAGAACACTTCACACCATGAACTAGGAGAGGGGGTAGAGCCCTTTCTGATGAAATACATCAACAAAGACAGAGCCTTAGCCTGCTTGCTCTCTGGACAGGATCTCGGACCACAAGGTCTTCAATCCTGGTATAAATGAAGGAAGTGAGGACAGTTCAACTGGCACTCTGATAACAAGAGTTCGGAAACACCTTCCGAAGAGACTATAGCAGTAGATGAGGGAAGGGAGTGCTACAGTGTGGCAGTACAGGGGGAACGATCGGCTACAGCAGTGAAAAGTGTGGTACCGATTGGTGTGCTCTCGGGGTTCTTGTACATGTAGCATAGATGACCTCTACGGTGGCCCTCCCACCTTCCCACCTGCATTAGGTGTTCTTTTTTTTTGTAATTTATGTTTATGTATTTATTTACTGTTTGAACTTATTTATTCTACGTATTTATGTTTTTGGCTGCACTGGGTCTCTCATTGCTGTGCACGGGCTTTCTCTAGTTGGCGGCTAGCGGGGGCTACTCTCGGTTGCGGTGTGCGGGCATCTCATCGCGGTGGCTTCTCTTGTTGCGGAGCATGGGCTGTAGGCACGTGGGCTTCGGTAGTTGAGGCTCACGGGCTCTAGAATGCAGGCTCCGTCGTCGTGGCACATGCGCTTAGTTGCTGCACGGCATGTGGGATCTTCGCAGACCAGGGCTCGAACCCGTGTCCCCTGCATTGGCAGGCGCCACCAGGGAAGCCCTAGGTGTTCTCATATAGAGTCTAAAAACAGAGAGCACTGAGAGAAGGTAGTGGTTATTAAAGGCTCAGGATCTAAATTCTACCTGTCTCTACACCCCTTCCCAGCTGTCGATTTGACCCCATTTTTGAATGCTGACCTCATTGTTCAACTTTTCTCTGCCGTCTGTATACTCACCTTGAAAACTTGTTTCTGTGATGCGTTGAGCAGACACAGGGTGGCAGACTGCAGAGGTGGAAGCTGGTGGTCGGATATTTGTGGGCTGAATCTCCTTCAGTCCCATTCCCATTTCTGGTTGCCCAGAGGCCCTACTTCCTGTGTGTGACGCCGAGCCGTAGGATTGCGGGCAGGAGCCAAGTTCTCCATACAGTAAAGACCCCAGTGTGCCTTGGTTACAGTAATATACCTGGCTTCCTTCCTGGCAGGGAAGTGACAGGCGGCTATGCCCCTGCTTTGTTCGTGGGCCTCCTGATCCAGCAGTTCCCTTGGCTCTGCCCCTGTCGTCAGCTGCCCCTAGGATAACTCTGAGCCCTAGCCACTTCTCTGGTAGATTTCCCTATTCCCCCACTACAGTCACACCTGAATAAGGCAACTCAGACCTTTCAGAGATGTGTCCTGAACCTCTTGTTTTCTGAAATACCTATCTGGTGGTTGTGAGACTTAAGGCCAGCGTCCCCGAGAGACTTTTTCTATTTCTCCTAGTAAACCTAGACTCATCTTCTGTCACCTTCAACTCTACTCCAATTGTGTTCTTTCAACCCAGACCTCTGACCCTGCTTTTTACTTCTGCCATTTCATCCTCGCTCCTGCTTCCTTTCCTAAATCCATACGTCTCTTTTGGCCTTCCTAGCCCTGGGCCAAGTTCCTTCCTCTTTGCTCAGTTTTTACCCCTTTCCTTCATTCTCCCATCCAACTTTCAGTCCTTCCTTTCTCACGCCCCAGTTAGCAGCATCTGAAAATTCGAAAGGTTTGTTACTCGTCTATTAATTGTATTCCATTTACTTATTCAGTTCTATACCTGTCTTACCTGTGTATGGAAGAACAGCTGGTAGCCAAGGTGGCACCAAGAATCCTAGCAGCTCTCACTTGACGTATCCGTAGTAGTCGGCAATTTCCATTTCGTTTTCCCTCTCGGTGAAAAATTGCAGCTTGCCCGAAGAGGTGTATCTGGCAGCATTCTCCCGTTGTTGTTGAGCCCGCCTCTTCATGGCCTCTCGCTCTGGCCTCTGCTCTTGTTCGATGGGCTTTGACATGACTGGCTCAGGCACGTTGGGTTCCCTCCATGGAACTCGTTGCTTGCTGAAGTCTTGGAGTAGAAAGTGGGTTTGGAGCTTGGGTGGGGACTGGCGCTTATTCACAGCAGGGGGAACAGGCTCCCGCTGGAGAGGAGCGCCAGATGAAGTTTTGGAGGGTGCAGGCCTAGGAGCAGCAGACTGAGGGACACGAGGCTGGGTATGGTTGGGCCAAGCCGGTTGGGTTGGGTTGGTCACAGTTGGCTGAGCTGGTTTGGCGGGGCCTGGCAAAGAGGCAGGAGCTGGCTGGGATGAATTGGCTGCAGCAGGTTGAGCTGAGTCAGTAGAACCAGGCTGGGCACGGTAAGCCCCAGCAGGCCGATGTGAGGCCAGAGACTGTGGCCTCCGAGGAGCGGGTCGAGCTTGAGGCTTGTCCCAGGCAGAAAAAGGCAGAGGTATCAACTTGACCTTCCCAGGAGGAGGCCGCTCATACTGGGCTGGAGACGGACACTCTGTTTCAGCACTGCTGTCTGGTTTCTGGGCTTGGACTTGCGTTTTCTCAGGACCCTTCCCCTCACGTGGGGTATGCCGCCATGGCTGGATAGCTGGGGGTGGCTGGGGGTCTTTGGGGTTGCTTGACTTTCCCAAGAGCCGACAGGAAGAGAGCCCAGTTTTCGTCTCATTCTTCTTCCCCAGCGCATGAAGAACCTTCACAGACTCCAGCATGCGCACGCCAAGGGAGGTTCGAGGCTTTTGAAAGCTCTGTTGGAGAAGCTCAGTTTGGTGTTCCTTTCGCTTCGTGTGGGGGATTGCTGGCTTCTCTTCTGCCTTGACTTTGTTCCCTGACTGCTTGTTCTCCTCAGCCTTGTTTCTCCCTCTGGTCCTTTTGGTCTTTTCCTGCCCGTGGCTCTTAGTTTTGCTGATCTTTCTGGATGCAGCTTTCTGAGGTTTGCCTTGAGAGTGCTTGGCCGTGTTCACAGGAGCCCTGTCACTGACTGCAGCGTGGCATGTAACCACTTCTCCCCCTAACAGGCACTCTGGATTCTTTGGCTGGATTTTGGCCTTGGGAGCGCCACTGATAGGCTCAGAGGCTTTCTGTTTGTTCTTCCTGGGTTGATCAGAGGGAACCTTTATGACACTTGGCTTTTCCTGCACCTGATTCACCTTAATGGCTCTGGTGTCTTTAGCTTTGATCACGTTGGGACCTTGGGATTGATCAAGATCTTTCAAAGGATTAAAGAGCTGGGGAAGGTGAATATCCTCCGCCAGTGTAGTAATGTCTGCAAGACCACTGCTAGGTTCAATCCCATTTTCAAGTGTCCCTAGGTCCTGACGACTCCGGCTGTTCTCTCCCAGATCAGCATTTTCAGAACCAGGCTGCTCCTCTTGGCTGAGGGGATCGGTGCAGGCCAGCGGCTGGTGAATATCAGGGATTCCTAAAGGGAGTAGTGGAGGATCTTGGTTCTCTGTTGGGATCTGGTAGGCATCCAGAGGCTTTGAAAGCTTGGTTTTGATATCATCCACGTGCTTACTCTCTATTTGTCCCTGGCTTGGAGCTGGAGGCAGGGCCAGGAGACGCCTGGCACTCTGGACTGGAGCTGTCACTGAAATGTCCCCAAGTTCAGATGGTGGGTTACTCTCAAGTATGTGGCTGTTTCTGCTACTGCAGGACTTGGGGAGTTCTTGACTTTGTGTCACACAAAACGTCTGGCTTGGAGGTTGCAATCCCAGGGAATTTTTCATCACCAGGGGGGAGGTCTCCATCCCTACAAAGGGATCAAGGGAGAAGTCAGTCCCTGGTAAGTGAGATGCTCCCCCTAAACACCAACACAGCAGTCGTGTACCTTTCAAGGGGTTCAGGGGCAAGATGGGCAAGGCATTTCTACTAACTCTTCTTAAGGATCACGGACAGTGCCCTATGCTACGAGGTAAGCGGTGACTGTTGTAATTCTTACTGGTGAGCCTTTCCTGTCGCTGATTCTCGGCTCGCTTTGTATTTCATAGGACTGTTTATAAGTCCAATACAAAATGAGTCTTATTTTTAAAAACCTGAAATGTTTTACAAAGCCTAGCATTCTCATATAGGGTCCTTTCCATTCTCCCCACTTTCCCGAGAGGCCAAGAACACGTCACACCATGAACTAGGAGAGGGGGTAGAGCCCTTGCTGATGAAATACATCAACAAAGACAGAGTCTTAGCCTGCTTGCTCTCTGGACAGGATCTCGGACCACAAGGTCTTCAATCCTGGTATAAATGAAGGAAGTGAGGACAGTTCAACTGGCACTCTCATAACAAGAGTTCTGAAACACCTTCCGAAGAGACTATAGCAGTAGATGAGGGAAGGGAGTGCTACAGTGTGGCAGTACAGGGGGAACGATCGGCTACAGCAGTGAAAAGTGTGGTACCGATTGGTGTGCTCTCGGGGTTCTTGTACATGTAGCATAGATGACCTCTACAGTGGCCCTCCCACCGTCCCACCTGCATTAGGTGTTCTTTTTTTTTTGTAATTTATGTTTATGTATTTATTTACTGTTTGAACTTATTTATTCTACGTATTTATGTTTTTGGCTGCACTGGGTCTCTCATTGCTGTGCACGGGCTTTCTCTAGTTGGCGGCTAGCGGGGGCTACTCTTGGTTGCGGTGTGCGGGCTTCTCATCGCGGTGGCTTCTCTTGTTGCGGAGCATGGGCTGTAGGCACGTGGGCTTCGGTAGTTGAGGCTCACGGGCTCTAGAATGCAGGCTCCGTCGTTGTGGCACATGCGCTTAGTTGCTGCACGGCATGTGGGATCTTCGCAGACCAGGGCTCGAACCCGTGTCCCCCGCATTGCATTGGCAGGCGGATTCTTAACCACGGCGCCACCAGGGAAGCCCTAGGTGTTCTCATAGAGAGTCTAAAAACAGAGGGCACTGAGCGAAGGTAGTGGTTATTAAAGGCTCAGGATCTGAATTCTACCTGCCTCTACACCCCTTCCCAGCTGTCGATTTGACCCCATTTTTGAATGCCGACCTCATTCTTCAACTTTCTCTGGCGTTTGTTATACTCACCTTGAAAACTTGTTTCTGTGATGCGTTGAGCAGACACAGGGTGGCAGACTGCAGAGGTGGAAGCTGGTGGTCGGATATTTGTGGGCTGAATCTCCTTCGGTCCCATTCCCATTTCTGGTTGCCCAGAGGCCCGACTTCCTGTGTATGACGCCGAGCCGTAGGATTGCGGGCAGGAGCCAAGTTCTCCATACAGTAAAGACCCCAGTGTGCCTTGGTTATAGTAATATACCTGGCTCCCTTCCTGGCAGGGAAGTGGCAGGCGGCTCTGCCCCTGATTTGGAATCTGAGATGGTGTTCCCTGAGCAAGGCTGGCAGAAAGCGATGGATGTAGAGGGACCATGTTCTTGGCGTCTGAAGTTTTATCATACTGGGCTGCCAGAAACATGGAGGAGGCAGCTGTGTGGCGGTCAGTGAGTGCCAGAGTAAAGTCTCCGAGTGAAGAAGAATTCTTTTCAGTGCTTGCTGTGATGTCCCACTCAAGAACACCTGGATAGGAAGCAGCTGAAGTGGAGATCTGGCTGTGGTCAGTAACTCCAGATAACATAGTCGTGCTAGAATGTTGGTAAAGGTAGGCACTACCCATGAGTGTCTGGAAAGGGGTACCGGTAGCCGATGCCGAACTGACGGCAGGGGCAGAGACTCTGGAGAAGTTGCAGACACTTCGTGTTAGGGAAGTTGCATTGCTCACCACAGGAGGAGAATGCTGCAGAGAATCTAGAGTTCCAAGTAGAGATGGATGTTGGAAATTTTCTGTAAGAACAAGAGGGTCATGAAAAACTCAGGGAGGTTGAGAAATTCTCACTACGTTTGAGGAACGGCATCATCTGAAGGTTCTTGCTATCAGGACACCTCTACTATCACTACTTCCTGAGAAACCCAAAATCAGACAGTTGATGATGGCTGTAAGGACTGAGCAGTTTTCCACTCTTCTCTATTAACTGCCTGTGCTCCCATCTTGGGCACAGACGGGCAGAAGAGCCAAGTGGTGTGGTTCAGAGATTGTTCTCTAGGCTGGAAGCAACCTTCTCCCTGCCCTGTCTTTCCCTTCAGCCTGCACTCGTATTGACTTCTATGCTATTTCCTAGACTGGAAGCATTTTAGAACTAGGAGGCCCTTAGAGAACTTCGATGTTCTCAGTCTCATTTCGTGAGTAAGGAAACTGAGGCTCAGAGAGGTCGGGTTGACTTGTTCAAGTTCTCTCATTATGTTAGTATCATTACCAGGTTTCAGAACCTAAGTATCCTGACTTCCTTGCCAGGACTCCACTCTGAGCATGATACTGCCAGAAAGCAGGAGAAATAGAACTTATAATATAGGCATTTTTTTTGTCCATTAGAAAACAGTACGGCTGTTACCATTGTCGTCTTCAGTGTCTCCCTTTGCTTGTGCAGTTCCCACGCTATTACCTAGAGGTGACGTACAGCTCAGTCCAACTGGTGAATTGAAAGAGTCATTTTTGCCCTCTTCAAGCCTGGTTTCTCATCCTACCTCAAAATGATTACCCGAAAGTGGATTTCTTAAGTGCTTTTGGAAAGGGAAGAGTTATCTGATTACTTCAGATTCCTCACCTGTAAAGTGGTTATAACACCACCACCAATAATAATAGCAGTAATAATTAATAGATGAATAAGCTGATCTATTGCGTATGATTTATATGGAGGAAGATACAATAAGTTCTAGAAAGACAAAGAAAAATCATGACAAGCATATTACGTTAACGAAAAAGAAATCCATAGATATTAATGAAAACTGGGGTATGTGGCAAGTATCGAAGCCTAATGAATTTACTAACAAATGGCATTCTGTACCATCCATGCAATATTATGAAAGTGAATTTTGCCCACTCTATTTTAGTGAATACTATTAACCAGAAGACACGATGGAGGTGATAGAGGTGAATGAATTCCTAGCCAATGCATACAGACAGAGAAGGTATGTCAGTAAAAAATGCATAACAAGCAACAGAATGCAATAAATGTGCATGTATAGGTAGCCACAACACATATAGACAAGTATTTCAATGAAAACCGGTACGAAGCAGACAGCAAAATAATAAGTGTAAAAGAGTTTCATTATTGTGCTCCTTCATATTTTTACCCAGCAAGTAAGAGGTATTAAGCCTAGGAGAAATATATATTTCAATGAATATAGCTTATATAATAAGCAGAAAGGAAGCTTAAAATGTATCAGGAAGGTTTTTGGATTTATCCTAGAACTTAGATTAGAATCATCTTCAGCATCCAAGAAGATGGCATCCCAAAACCTCAAAAAACCATCATGCCTAGAATCCAATTAAAAAAGATTTTCAAATGTAAGAAAATCCACAGGACTCCACAATATGGTTTTCGATAAACGTGGATGTTTGTTTGTTTTGTTTCTTTGGCCGCGCCGCGTGGCCCTGGCCGTGAAAGCACCGAGTCCTAAGCACTGGACCGCCAGGGAATTCCCTAAGTGGGGGGAATTAGAGATGTGGGGCTTGACTTTTTCTTCTTCTTCTTCGGTAGCTAAGCTCTACAAGCGAACGATGGCTGTTGATCAATGTGCTCTCTGTGTTAGGAAGGAAATAACTGTAAAAATGAAAAGCAGCCTTGCCTTAGAACCTACATATCACACCAAGGAAAATAGTCCTTCTGATTCAATTTAGAAGATATCACTTAAAATGTTGAATTGGTGAAATGTCTACCTAGTTTAAAAATTAGAAAGAATAAAACACTGAAAAGCAGCCCCCTAGATAACCACTGTGGTTGCTTGTTTATAGGAGGCATCATTTCTAAAACGTATTTCTAAAATGTTTATATTCAAAACTGTCAAGTGGCCAACTGTATTCAGAGAGGCAATAAAAGAAAGAAAACGGAGTATGACTTTTCTGATAAGCTGCCTTTCCTGGTGATCCCCTGTTCTGGCCTTACTTTCCTTCTTAGTCTGTTAATGTAAGGGTTTGCTACCATCAACTTGGTTTTGCCCTGCTCTGAGCAGGTTTCCCTCTGTGCTGTTTCTGCTTTAATTGAAAATCTTTGGTTCCCATCAGCATTCCATTGCAAACTCCGTTTTTCTTGAGAGCTCCTCTATGCTTTCCCTCTTCATTCTTACATTTTCTCCCATCTCTTGGTGCCTGTTGGCCTGTGCTAATGAAAACCATCCTAAACTTCCTTACGCTCGACTCTGTGCCTCCCTGTAGAGCCCAGTACTCTCCATCCTCTCTCCCTATTCTCTCTTTTCAACTAGTCGAAATCCTAGTGGAGGGAGACCATTAGAGATGAAACATCTTGGTATATATTGCTAGTTTTCTATGTCCCCTGGCTTTTCTATGTTTCTGTTGAAACACTCTTGAGAAGTGTCTGATTTCGTTTTCTACATGGGTACCCTTTAAGGCTCAATACTGGAAAAGAAGGGGATCAGAGTGATCAACCCAACGTGGTATCCTAACGTAACAGTTAAGGAAAGCAACAGGCTTTGTGAGACAGCCAGTGATTTGTCCAAAGTCACACAGATAGTAAACGTCAAAGTCAAAAGTGAAATTAGGTCTCCAGACGTGTAGTTCAATACTTTCCCTCATTATTCCATGCTATTTTGAATCTCCTACTCAATTTAGGGGCAAAAGAATCGAACGCAAAACTTTCCAAAGTTTCTTTTCTTACCTGACATGGTCAGAGAAGAGGAAGCATCCACTGCAGGTACCAGGGATGAGGAGACAACACTAGAGGATGTCCGAGTGGCTGCAGCTGAACGGCGCACGTGTCCAGTACAGAGGTCACTGGTTACTGGTCCAAACAGCTCCACGGAAACCCCAAGACTCTACCAAGTGGTAGTAGGTTTGGTAGGAGAGTGATGTCACAAAGCAGGCAGTTGAAAGGTATGAGAGAGCCAATAGGGAGGTCCGATCCCCAACAGGAAGGCGGGCTTGGGTGAAGAGAGTGTAGGAGAGCTAAAACAACACCTGAGTTTCTGAGCTCTGGGGAGGAAATCCTAGAAGACAGATTTACCTCCCCCAGGCTCTTCCATTAGGGAAATCATTGCCACATTTCTTACAGACGTTCATTAATACACTGAACTAAGAGTTACTTATATTCTACAGAGTATTCTATTTTATGTATCATATACTTAGAGCTATATAGATCTTCTTTAATTAATAATCCTTAGGAAGGAAAGAGCCATCTAGTTTGAACTATTACAGTTGTTCTGAAATCATATGTGTCTAATGAGTGAACTGATAGCAGCTTTTAAGGAGCCAAAGTAGGGATTAAGAAGCTCTTTTTGTAACTTGGTTCAAGAGTAGGGTGAAGTTTGTTGAGTGTACCTTGTGGAGAATGTTGTGGTCCAAGGCTCTTCTCTTTTAGTTTCTTCTCCTTGACTCCTACCTTCCTTGGGCTGGGCTAGGCTGGGGGCCAGGTTGGACTTGCGACTTAACATTTCTCTTCCGCTTTCTCTTTTTTTTTTTTCTTCCATTATGGGCATTGCTTCGAGGACAAGCCTTGATCTTGCATTGGACGTTACTTCCTGTCACCTTCCAGCAGCAGGAGTCTTCTTTTCAGTGCTTGATGCTTCACGAAATAGACTCTGCCCGTTGGCAGCAAATACCAGAGAGCTAGGAGACAGAGCTGGTTGCAGACCTTTCCTCTTCCAGCCTTTGGTTGCAATTGTTTGGCCCATAATTTGCTAGCTCTAGTTCCTTGGGCCACACAGGTATCCTGCCATCTCCAGCTCTTGTTATATGTGAGAGACATTCTGAACACTGTCCCTTTTTCTTTGCACAGAAGTATATACAGTGTGGCAGTTACTGTAATCTCCTCCGCCTTGCAAACAGCCACTCTAGAATCTTGGACCTCTAGGACTCTCTGTCTTGCATGCTTGGGGGCAAGGCCAAGCAAAATGAAGAGGAGAATAATTAGAGAAAGAGGAGGACGTTGGTGGAGAATTGGGAGCAGGTAAGGTGAAAGGGCACAGGAGAAAAGAGATGCATGTAGACTTTTTGGTTTCTGTGGGAAACAGGTTGACACACTTGGGCCTCATTTGGTATTAACAGAACAGAGAGTTAAAGATCTAAGTAGCTAGATAGTGTGCAGCAACTGCCATGAAGTCTGTACACTGAAGAGAACAGTCTCACATCTAGTTTTCATTTTGTTTTATGTCATAGTACCTTATTTATAGCATTCACTGGTGTGTTTGTAGAATACAGATGTTTTCAAATGCTCTGGTTTTGTCTACATGGTTATCTCCTTGTCCTGTTTGTAAGGAATCCAACATTGTAAGACATATTGCATGTTTTTCTCTTGACGATTGTTGACCTTGAAGCGTCATGAACTAACTTGAGCTGTTGGATTCTGTGGAGAAACGTTCAAAAGGGTCTGTGAAAAAGGCACTGTGGTGAGTCGCATTATGCACCCGAGCGTAAGGAGCAAGATATCTGCCACCAGCCCAGCTTGGCCTGGATTGCCTCTGTTTTAGTTCCCCTGGTTAGTGCTTTTCTCCCTAACCACTCTTGTGACTGTGATAATGTGAGTAAGGGCGGAGTTGCTAATGATCTATGTGTGAGGTAAGCTGGTTTGAGGGAGGAAATCTATGGACCTAGTCATTTTCCTTGGTGGTAAGCTTTCAGGGGTGCAGAGATGGATCTTCCTGGGGCCTTTTCTGGTCCCAGGAAGATATCGCATAGATGGGACCTCCCAAGACACACATTGAATCTTTAGGCCTGTTTTTCCTATTATGAGGTACGAACGAGTTTCTTCACTGATGGGGATGATGCTTATCTGAGAAGAAATTGTGAAAGGTGGTGTAGTGTAGAGGTGTGGCTTAAGCTTTTAAGTTTTCCTCCAGGTTTTTCCCCTAAGCTTCCTACTTCGGACGGCCTACTTACATGATACTAGTAGGTGATGTCCGGCTAACAACTTCCTAAATATACCTGCAAGCCAGATCAGTGTCTCTTTTCTCTGTATTCCCATGGAAATCAAGAGTCCCGCCGAATTTTCCATCGAAACAGTTGATTTGTGTTGTCTCTAGGAATTCTAAAGGGCGTACCGTTGCTTCCTAACCGGTGTCATTTGGGAGATCCGCCTCTGTACGTTCAAATGATTAATTTTGAGACTTTGCTCATGTGTGCAGTAAACCCTTGAATTCCCTAAGACCTTCCTTTCCTCCATCTCCTACCCCATTAAGCCCGCTTCAGTTCATCTCCTGAATTTCTTTGGAATCTGTCAGCCAGCTCTTCCTCAACTTCCTAATACTGAACTTGCCTGTCTGTTGCGATTAGGTCCTAACTGGTGTCCATATATCTTGTTTCCTTCCAATCCACTCTTCACACAAGAAACCTTCAAAGCAAGTTGGAACGTTGCTCATAAACATCGCTCACAAACATTGTTTTGAGAATAGAAAACACACTGTTGGCCTTTAAGACTCTGCGTGGTCTAGAATCCTCTCTGCTTCTCTAGCCCCATCTTGTGCCACTTTTGCCCTCACTTTCTATGCTTCAGATACACTGAATTAACCTTAGTTCTCACTCATCTGACAGAAGTCAGTTCAGATACTATTTTTCACTGTGATTCCTAGCATTAAGGAATTTGATTATCAGGTTTTTTATGAGGACTATTTCATCAGGGGTACAGAAGTTCTGGCCATCTCTGGTTTTGGATATCCCTTATTTGTTGAGACCTTTGCGTTGTTTGGTTGCCTTTTGTCTGTTTTCCAGATGGGAAAACAGGAACAAGGGAAGTATAGGTTATTACTAGGTGGGGTTGAACAAGTGGAGCAGCAAACTGCAAAGCAGAAAGAAGAGGGACGTACTATAGAGGGATATGACTTCCATTCTCAAGGCGCCTGCATCCTGTGCAGGGAGACAGCCTAACATAAAATGTGCCTAACAACAAATATATTGACTTCTTACTAAAAATCTCCAGTTCATAGAACCGAGGGGTTTGTACCTTCTCCTTTAAAAGTGATAGTCCTGGGACTTCCCCGGTGGTCCCGTGGTGAAGACTCTGCGCTTCCAATGCAGCAGGCGTGGGTTCAATCCCTGGTTGGGGAGCTAAGATCCCACATGCTGCGCAGCCAAAGAAATTTTTGTCGAACGTTATACTCCTGTATTGTTGGCTTTAGTGGTTTAGATTTTGTTGTACTGTTAAGAAGATTTCAGTTTATTTACCGGGAACAAACAACACATAATGTAAAAATAGTTTCCCAGAAACGATTTCCATCATTCTCTTCCTCCCTTTCTCCCGCAGACTGGTGTTTCACCTTGACAAGTTCTCTGTCATTCCATAGGAAAGCTGTCTGGCTTGGAGGTTGCAATCCCAGGGAATTTTTCATCAGCGGGGAAGTCTCCATCACTACAGAGGAATCAAGGGAGAAGTCAGTCCCTGGTAAGTGAGATGCTCCCCCTAAACACCAACACAGCAGTCGTGTACCTTTCAAGGGGTTCAGGGGCAAGATGGGCAAGGCATTTCTACTAACTCTTCTTAAGGATCACGGACAGTGCCCTATGCTACGAGGTAAGCGGTGACTGCTGTAGTTCTTACTGGTGATCCTTTCCTGTCACTGATTCTCGGCTTTCTTTGTATTTCATAGGACTGTTGTCAGTCCAATACAAAATGAGTCTTATTTTTAAAAACCTGAAATGTTTTACAGAGCCTAGCATTCTCATATAGGGTCCTTTCCATTCTCCCCACTTTCCCGAGAGGCCAAGAACACTTCACACCATGAACTAGGAGAGGGGGTAGAGCCCTTTCTGATGAAATACATCAACAAAGACAGAGCCTTAGCCTGCTTGCTCTCTGGACAGGATCTCGGACCACAAGGTCTTCAATCCTGGTATAAATGAAGGAAGTGAGGACAGTTCAACTGGCACTCTGATAACAAGAGTTCGGAAACACCTTCCGAAGAGACTATAGCAGTAGATGAGGGAAGGGAGTGCTACAGTGTGGCAGTACAGGGGGAACGATCGGCTACAGCAGTGAAAAGTGTGGTACCGATTGGTGTGCTCTCGGGGTTCTTGTACATGTAGCATAGATGACCTCTACGGTGGCCCTCCCACCTTCCCACCTGCATTAGGTGTTCTTTTTTTTTGTAATTTATGTTTATGTATTTATTTACTGTTTGAACTTATTTATTCTACGTATTTATGTTTTTGGCTGCACTGGGTCTCTCATTGCTGTGCACGGGCTTTCTCTAGTTGGCGGCTAGCGGGGGCTACTCTCGGTTGCGGTGTGCGGGCATCTCATCGCGGTGGCTTCTCTTGTTGCGGAGCATGGGCTGTAGGCACGTGGGCTTCGGTAGTTGAGGCTCACGGGCTCTAGAATGCAGGCTCCGTCGTCGTGGCACATGCGCTTAGTTGCTGCACGGCATGTGGGATCTTCGCAGACCAGGGCTCGAACCCGTGTCCCCTGCATTGGCAGGCGCCACCAGGGAAGCCCTAGGTGTTCTCATATAGAGTCTAAAAACAGAGAGCACTGAGAGAAGGTAGTGGTTATTAAAGGCTCAGGATCTAAATTCTACCTGTCTCTACACCCCTTCCCAGCTGTCGATTTGACCCCATTTTTGAATGCTGACCTCATTGTTCAACTTTTCTCTGCCGTCTGTATACTCACCTTGAAAACTTGTTTCTGTGATGCGTTGAGCAGACACAGGGTGGCAGACTGCAGAGGTGGAAGCTGGTGGTCGGATATTTGTGGGCTGAATCTCCTTCAGTCCCATTCCCATTTCTGGTTGCCCAGAGGCCCTACTTCCTGTGTGTGACGCCGAGCCGTAGGATTGCGGGCAGGAGCCAAGTTCTCCATACAGTAAAGACCCCAGTGTGCCTTGGTTACAGTAATATACCTGGCTTCCTTCCTGGCAGGGAAGTGACAGGCGGCTATGCCCCTGCTTTGTTCGTGGGCCTCCTGATCCAGCAGTTCCCTTGGCTCTGCCCCTGTCGTCAGCTGCCCCTAGGATAACTCTGAGCCCTAGCCACTTCTCTGGTAGATTTCCCTATTCCCCCACTACAGTCACACCTGAATAAGGCAACTCAGACCTTTCAGAGATGTGTCCTGAACCTCTTGTTTTCTGAAATACCTATCTGGTGGTTGTGAGACTTAAGGCCAGCGTCCCCGAGAGACTTTTTCTATTTCTCCTAGTAAACCTAGACTCATCTTCTGTCACCTTCAACTCTACTCCAATTGTGTTCTTTCAACCCAGACCTCTGACCCTGCTTTTTACTTCTGCCATTTCATCCTCGCTCCTGCTTCCTTTCCTAAATCCATACGTCTCTTTTGGCCTTCCTAGCCCTGGGCCAAGTTCCTTCCTCTTTGCTCAGTTTTTACCCCTTTCCTTCATTCTCCCATCCAACTTTCAGTCCTTCCTTTCTCACGCCCCAGTTAGCAGCATCTGAAAATTCGAAAGGTTTGTTACTCGTCTATTAATTGTATTCCATTTACTTACTCAGTTCTATACCTGTCTTACCTGTGTATGGAAGAACAGCTGGTAGCCAAGGTGGCACCAAGAATCCTAGCAGCTCTCACTTGACGTATCCGTAGTAGTCGGCAATTTCCATTTCGTTTTCCCTCTCGGTGAAAAATTGCAGCTTGCCCGAAGAGGTGTATCTGGCAGCATTCTCCCGTTGTTGTTGAGCCCGCCTCTTCATGGCCTCTCGCTCTGGCCTCTGCTCTTGTTCGATGGGCTTTGACATGACTGGCTCAGGCACGTTGGGTTCCCTCCATGGAACTCGTTGCTTGCTGAAGTCTTGGAGTAGAAAGTGGGTTTGGAGCTTGGGTGGGGACTGGCGCTTATTCACAGCAGGGGGAACAGGCTCCCGCTGGAGAGGAGCGCCAGATGAAGTTTTGGAGGGTGCAGGCCTAGGAGCAGCAGACTGAGGGACACGAGGCTGGGTATGGTTGGGCCAAGCCGGTTGGGTTGGGTTGGTCACAGTTGGCTGAGCTGGTTTGGCGGGGCCTGGCAAAGAGGCAGGAGCTGGCTGGGATGAATTGGCTGCAGCAGGTTGAGCTGAGTCAGTAGAACCAGGCTGGGCACGGTAAGCCCCAGCAGGCCGATGTGAGGCCAGAGACTGTGGCCTCCGAGGAGCGGGTCGAGCTTGAGGCTTGTCCCAGGCAGAAAAAGGCAGAGGTATCAACTTGACCTTCCCAGGAGGAGGCCGCTCATACTGGGCTGGAGACGGACACTCTGTTTCAGCACTGCTGTCTGGTTTCTGGGCTTGGACTTGCGTTTTCTCAGGACCCTTCCCCTCACGTGGGGTATGCCGCCATGGCTGGATAGCTGGGGGTGGCTGGGGGTCTTTGGGGTTGCTTGACTTTCCCAAGAGCCGACAGGAAGAGAGCCCAGTTTTCGTCTCATTCTTCTTCCCCAGCGCATGAAGAACCTTCACAGACTCCAGCATGCGCACGCCAAGGGAGGTTCGAGGCTTTTGAAAGCTCTGTTGGAGAAGCTCAGTTTGGTGTTCCTTTCGCTTCGTGTGGGGGATTGCTGGCTTCTCTTCTGCCTTGACTTTGTTCCCTGACTGCTTGTTCTCCTCAGCCTTGTTTCTCCCTCTGGTCCTTTTGGTCTTTTCCTGCCCGTGGCTCTTAGTTTTGCTGATCTTTCTGGATGCAGCTTTCTGAGGTTTGCCTTGAGAGTGCTTGGCCGTGTTCACAGGAGCCCTGTCACTGACTGCAGCGTGGCATGTAACCACTTCTCCCCCTAACAGGCACTCTGGATTCTTTGGCTGGATTTTGGCCTTGGGAGCGCCACTGATAGGCTCAGAGGCTTTCTGTTTGTTCTTCCTGGGTTGATCAGAGGGAACCTTTATGACACTTGGCTTTTCCTGCACCTGATTCACCTTAATGGCTCTGGTGTCTTTAGCTTTGATCACGTTGGGACCTTGGGATTGATCAAGATCTTTCAAAGGATTAAAGAGCTGGGGAAGGTGAATATCCTCCGCCAGTGTAGTAATGTCTGCAAGACCACTGCTAGGTTCAATCCCATTTTCAAGTGTCCCTAGGTCCTGACGACTCCGGCTGTTCTCTCCCAGATCAGCATTTTCAGAACCAGGCTGCTCCTCTTGGCTGAGGGGATCGGTGCAGGCCAGCGGCTGGTGAATATCAGGGATTCCTAAAGGGAGTAGTGGAGGATCTTGGTTCTCTGTTGGGATCTGGTAGGCATCCAGAGGCTTTGAAAGCTTGGTTTTGATATCATCCACGTGCTTACTCTCTATTTGTCCCTGGCTTGGAGCTGGAGGCAGGGCCAGGAGACGCCTGGCACTCTGGACTGGAGCTGTCACTGAAATGTCCCCAAGTTCAGATGGTGGGTTACTCTCAAGTATGTGGCTGTTTCTGCTACTGCAGGACTTGGGGAGTTCTTGACTTTGTGTCACACAAAACGTCTGGCTTGGAGGTTGCAATCCCAGGGAATTTTTCATCACCAGGGGGGAGGTCTCCATCCCTACAAAGGGATCAAGGGAGAAGTCAGTCCCTGGTAAGTGAGATGCTCCCCCTAAACACCAACACAGCAGTCGTGTACCTTTCAAGGGGTTCAGGGGCAAGATGGGCAAGGCATTTCTACTAACTCTTCTTAAGGATCACGGACAGTGCCCTATGCTACGAGGTAAGCGGTGACTGTTGTAATTCTTACTGGTGAGCCTTTCCTGTCGCTGATTCTCGGCTCGCTTTGTATTTCATAGGACTGTTTATAAGTCCAATACAAAATGAGTCTTATTTTTAAAAACCTGAAATGTTTTACAAAGCCTAGCATTCTCATATAGGGTCCTTTCCATTCTCCCCACTTTCCCGAGAGGCCAAGAACACGTCACACCATGAACTAGGAGAGGGGGTAGAGCCCTTGCTGATGAAATACATCAACAAAGACAGAGTCTTAGCCTGCTTGCTCTCTGGACAGGATCTCGGACCACAAGGTCTTCAATCCTGGTATAAATGAAGGAAGTGAGGACAGTTCAACTGGCACTCTCATAACAAGAGTTCTGAAACACCTTCCGAAGAGACTATAGCAGTAGATGAGGGAAGGGAGTGCTACAGTGTGGCAGTACAGGGGGAACGATCGGCTACAGCAGTGAAAAGTGTGGTACCGATTGGTGTGCTCTCGGGGTTCTTGTACATGTAGCATAGATGACCTCTACAGTGGCCCTCCCACCTTCCCACCTGCATTAGGTGTTCTTTTTTTTGTAATTTATGTTTATGTATTTATTTACTGTTTGAACTTATTTATTCTACGTATTTATTTTTTTGGCTGCACTGGGTCTCTCATTGCTGTGCACGGGCTTTCTCTAGTTGGCGGCTAGCGGGGGCTACTCTTGGTTGCGGTGTGCGGGCTTCTCATCGCGGTGGCTTCTCTTTGTTGCGGAGCATGGGCTGTAGGCACGTGGGCTTCGGTAGTTGAGGCTCACGGGCTCTAGAATGCAGGCTCCGTCGTTGTGGCACATGCGCTTAGTTGCTGCACGGCATGTGGGATCTTCGCAGACCAGGGCTCGAACCCGTGTCCCCCGCATTGCATTGGCAGGCGGATTCTTAACCACGGCGCCACCAGGGAAGCCCTAGGTGTTCTCATAGAGAGTCTAAAAACAGAGGGCACTGAGCGAAGGTAGTGGTTATTAAAGGCTCAGGATCTAAATTCTACCTGCCTCTACACCCCTTCCCAGCTGTCGATTTGACCCCATTTTTGAGTGCCGACCTCATTCTTCAACTTTCTCTGGCGTTTGTTATACTCACCTTGAAAACTTGTTTCTGTGATGCGTTGAGCAGACACAGGGTGGCAGACTGCAGAGGTGGAAGCTGGTGGTCGGATATTTGTGGGCTGAATCTCCTTCAGTCCCATTCCCATTTCTGGTTGCCCAGAGGCCCGACTTCCTGTGTATGACGCCGAGCCGTAGGATTGCGGGCAGGAGCCAAGTTCTCCATACAGTAAAGACCCCAGTGTGCCTTGGTTATAGTAATATACCTGGCTTCCTTCCTGGCAGGGAAGTGGCAGGCGGCTCTGCCCCTGATTTGGAATCTGAGATGGTGTTCCCTGAGCAAGGCTGGCAGAAAGCGATGGATGTAGAGGGACCATGTTCTTGGCGTCTGAAGTTTTATCATACTGGGCTGCCAGAAACATGGAGGAGGCAGCTGTGTGGCGGTCAGTGAGTGCCAGAGTAAAGTCTCCGAGTGAAGAAGAATTCTTTTCAGTGCTTGCTGTGATGTCCCACTCAAGAACACCTGGATAGGAAGCAGCTGAAGTGGAGATCTGGCTGTGGTCAGTAACTCCAGATAACATAGTCGTGCTAGAATGTTGGTAAAGGTAGGCACTACCCATGAGTGTCTGGAAAGGGGTACCGGTAGCCGATGCCGAACTGACGGCAGGGGCAGAGACTCTGGAGAAGTTGCAGACACTTCGTGTTAGGGAAGTTGCATTGCTCACCACAGGAGGAGAATGCTGCAGAGAATTTAGAGTTCCAAGTAGAGATGGATGTTGGAAATTTTCTGTAAGAACAAGAGGGTCATGAAAAACTCAGGGAGGTTGAGAAATTCTCACTACGTTTGAGGAACGGCATCATCTGAAGGTTCTTGCTATCAGGACACCTCTACTATCACTACTTCCTGAGAAACCCAAAATCAGACAGTTAATGATGGCTGTAAGGACTGAGCAGTTTTCCACTCTTCTCTATTAACTGCCTGTGCTCCCATCTTGGGCACAGACGGGCAGAAGAGCCAAGTGGTGTGGTTCAGAGATTGTTCTCTAGGCTGGAAGCAACCTTCTCCCTGCCCTGTCTTTCCCTTCAGCCTGCACTCGTATTGACTTCTATGCTATTTCCTAGACTGGAAGCATTTTAGAACTAGGAGGCCCTTAGAGAACTTCGATGTTCTCAGTCTCATTTCGTGAGTAAGGAAACTGAGGCTCAGAGAGGTCGGGTTGACTTGTTCAAGTTCTCTCATTATGTTAGTATCATTACCAGGTTTCAGAACCTAAGTATCCTGACTTCCTTGCCAGGACTCCACTCTGAGCATGATACTGCCAGAAAGCAGGAGAAATAGAACTTATAATATAGGCATTTTTTTTGTCCATTAGAAAACAGTACGGCTGTTACCATTGTCGTCTTCAGTGTCTCCCTTTGCTTGTGCAGTTCCCACGCTATTACCTAGAGGTGACGTACAGCTCAGTCCAACTGGTGAATTGAAAGAGTCATTTTTGCCCTCTTCAAGCCTGGTTTCTCATCCTACCTCAAAATGATTACCCGAAAGTGGATTTCTTAAGTGCTTTTGGAAAGGGAAGAGTTATCTGATTACTTCAGATTCCTCACCTGTAAAGTGGTTATAACACCACCACCAATAATAATAGCAGTAATAATTAATAGATGAATAAGCTGATCTATTGCGTATGATTTATATGGAGGAAGATACAATAAGTTCTAGAAAGACAAAGAAAAATCATGACAAGCATATTACGTTAACGAAAAAGAAATCCATAGATATTAATGAAAACTGGGGTATGTGGCAAGTATCGAAGCCTAATGAATTTACTAACAAATGGCATTCTGTACCATCCATGCAATATTATGAAAGTGAATTTTGCCCACTCTATTTTAGTGAATACTATTAACCAGAAGACACGATGGAGGTGATAGAGGTGAATGAATTCCTAGCCAATGCATACAGACAGAGAAGGTATGTCAGTAAAAAATGCATAACAAGCAACAGAATGCAATAAATGTGCATGTATAGGTAGCCACAACACATATAGACAAGTATTTCAATGAAAACCGGTACGAAGCAGACAGCAAAATAATAAGTGTAAAAGAGTTTCATTATTGTGCTCCTTCATATTTTTACCCAGCAAGTAAGAGGTATTAAGCCTAGGAGAAATATATATTTCAATGAATATAGCTTATATAATAAGCAGAAAGGAAGCTTAAAATGTATCAGGAAGGTTTTTGGATTTATCCTAGAACTTAGATTAGAATCATCTTCAGCATCCAAGAAGATGGCATCCCAAAACCTCAAAAAACCATCATGCCTAGAATCCAATTAAAAAAGATTTTCAAATGTAAGAAAATCCACAGGACTCCACAATATGGTTTTCGATAAACGTGGATGTTTGTTTGTTTTGTTTCTTTGGCCGCGCCGCGTGGCCCTGGCCGTGAAAGCACCGAGTCCTAAGCACTGGACCGCCAGGGAATTCCCTAAGTGGGGGGAATTAGAGATGTGGGGCTTGACTTTTTCTTCTTCTTCTTCTTCTTCTTCGGTAGCTAAGATCTACAAGCGAACGATGGCTGTTGATCAATGTGCTCTCTGTGTTAGGAAGGAAATAACTGTAAAAATGAAAAGCAGCCTTGCCTTAGAACCTACATATCACACCAAGGAAAATAGTCCTTCTGATTCAATTTAGAAGATATCACTTAAAATGTTGAATTGGTGAAATGTCTACCTAGTTTAAAAATTAGAAAGAATAAAACACTGAAAAGCAGCCCCCTAGATAACCACTGTGGTTGCTTGTTTATAGGAGGCATCATTTCTAAAACGTATTTCTAAAATGTTTATATTCAAAACTGTCAAGTGGCCAACTGTATTCAGAGAGGCAATAAAAGAAAGAAAACGGAGTATGACTTTTCTGATAAGCTGCCTTTCCTGGTGATCCCCTGTTCTGGCCTTACTTTCCTTCTTAGTCTGTTAATGTAAGGGTTTGCTACCATCAACTTGGTTTTGCCCTGCTCTGAGCAGGTTTCCCTCTGTGCTGTTTCTGCTTTAATTGAAAATCTTTGGTTCCCATCAGCATTCCATTGCAAACTCCGTTTTTCTTGAGAGCTCCTCTATGCTTTCCCTCTTCATTCTTACATTTTCTCCCATCTCTTGGTGCCTGTTGGCCTGTGCTACTGAAAACCATCCTAAACTTCCTTACGCTCGACTCTGTGCCTCCCTGTAGAGCCCAGTACTCTCCATCCTCTCTCCCTATTCTCTCTTTTCAACTAGTCGAAATCCTAGTGGAGGGAGACCATTAGAGATGAAACATCTTGGTATATATTGCTAGTTTTCTATGTCCCCTGACTTTTCTATGTTTCTGTTGAAACACTCTTGAGAAGTGTCTGATTTCGTTTTCTACATGGGTACCCTTTAAGGCTCAATACTGGAAAAGAAGGGGATCAGAGTGATCAACCCAACGTGGTATCCTAACGTAACAGTTAAGGAAAGCAACAGGCTTTGTGAGACAGCCAGTGATTTGTCCAAAGTCACACAGATAGTAAACGTCAAAGTCAAAACTGAAATTAGGTCTCCAGACGTGTAGTTCAATACTTTCCCTCATTATTCCATGCTATTTTGAATCTCCTACTCAATTTAGGGGCAAAAGAAATCGAACGCAAAACTTTCCAAAGTTTCTTTTCTTACCTGACATGGTCAGAGAAGAGGAAGCATCCACTGCAGGTACCAGGGATGAGGAGACAACAGTAGAGGATGTCCGAGTGGCTGCAGCTGAACGGCGCACGTGTCCAGTACAGAGGTCACTGGTTACTGGTCCAAACAGCTCCACGGAAACCCCAAGACTCTACCAAGTGGTAGTAGGTTTGGTAGGAGAGTGATGTCACAAAGCAGGCAGTTGAAAGGTATGAGAGAGCCAATAGGGAGGTCCGATCCCCAACAGGAAGGCGGGCTTGGGTGAAGAGAGTGTAGGAGAGCTAAAACAACACCTGAGTTTCTGAGCTCTGGGGAGGAAATCCTAGAAGACAGATTTACCTCCCCCAGGCTCTTCCATTAGGGAAATCATTGCCACATTTCTTACAGACGTTCATTAATACACTGAACTAAGAGTTACTTATATTCTACAGAGTATTCTATTTTATGTATCATATACTTAGAGCTATATAGATCTTCTTTAATTAATAATCCTTAGGAAGGAAAGAGCCATCTAGTTTGAACTATTACAGTTGTTCTGAAATCAGATGTGTCTAATGAGTGAACTGATAGCAGCTTTTAAGGAGCCAAAGTAGGGATTAAGAAGCTCTCTTTGTAACTTGGTTCAAGAGTAGGGTGAAGTTTCTTGAGTGTACCTTGTGGAGAATGTTGTGGTCCAAGGCTCTTCTCTTTTAGTTTCTTCTCCTTGACTCCTACCTTCCTTGGGCTGGGCTAGGCTGGGGGCCAGGTTGGACTTGCGACTTAACATTTCTCTTCCGCTTTCTCTTTTTTTTTTTTCTTCCATTATGGGCATTGCTTCGAGGACAAGCCTTGATCTTGCATTGGACGTTACTTCCTGTCACCTTCCAGCAGCAGGAGTCTTCTTTTCAGTGCTTGATGCTTCACGAAATAGACTCTGCCCGTTGGCAGCAAATACCAGAGAGCTAGGAGACAGAGCTGGTTGCAGACCTTTCCTCTTCCAGCCTTTGGTTGCAATTGTTTGGCCCATAATTTGCTAGCTCTAGTTCCTTGGGCCACACAGGTATCCTGCCATCTCCAGCTCTTGTTATATGTGAGAGACATTCTGAACACTGTCCCTTTTTCTTTGCACAGAAGTATATACAGTGTGGCAGTTACTGTAATCTCCTCCGCCTTGCAAACAGCCACTCTAGAATCTTGGACCTCTAGGACTCTCTGTCTTGCATGCTTGGGGGCAAGGCCAAGCAAAATGAAGAGGAGAATAATTAGAGAAAGAGGAGGACGTTGGTGGAGAATTGGGAGCAGGTAAGGTGAAAGGGCACAGGAGAAAAGAGATGCATGTAGACTTTTTGGTTTCTGTGGGAAACAGGTTGACACACTTGGGCCTCATTTGGTATTAACAGAACAGAGAGTTAAAGATCTAAGTAGCTAGATAGTGTGCAGCAACTGCCATGAAGTCTGTACACTGAAGAGAACAGTCTCACATCTAGTTTTCATTTTGTTTTATGTCATAGTACCTTATTTATAGCATTCACTGGTGTGTTTGTAGAATACAGATGTTTTCAAATGCTCTGGTTTTGTCTACATGGTTATCTCCTTGTCCTGTTTGTAAGGAATCCAACATTGTAAGACATATTGCATGTTTTTCTCTTGACGATTGTTGACCTTGAAGCGTCATGAACTAACTTGAGCTGTTGGATTCTGTGGAGAAACGTTCAAAAGGGTCTGTGAAAAAGGCACTGTGGTGAGTCGCATTATGCACCCGAGCGTAAGGAGCAAGATATCTGCCACCAGCCCAGCTTGGCCTGGATTGCCTCTGTTTTAGTTCCCCTGGTTAGTGCTTTTCTCCCTAACCACTCTTGTGACTGTGATAATGTGAGTAAGGGCGGAGTTGCTAATGATCTATGTGTGAGGTAAGCTGGTTTGAGGGAGGAAATCTATGGACCTAGTCATTTTCCTTGGTGGTAAGCTTTCAGGGGTGCAGAGATGGATCTTCCTGGGGCCTTTTCTGGTCCCAGGAAGATATCGCATAGATGGGACCTCCCAAGACACACATTGAATCTTTAGGCCTGTTTTTCCTATTATGAGGTACGAGTTTCTTCACTGATGGGGATGATGCTTATCTGAGAAGAAATTGTGAAAGGTGGTGTAGTGTAGAGGTGTGGCTTAAGCTTTTAAGTTTTCCTCCAGGTTTTTCCCCTAAGCTTCCTACTTCGGACGGCCTACTTACATGATACTAGTAGGTGATGTCCGGCTAACAACTTCCTAAATATACCTGCAAGCCAGATCAGTGTCTCTTTTCTCTGTATTCCCATGGAAATCAAGAGTCCCGCCGAATTTTCCATCGAAACAGTTGATTTGTGTTGTCTCTAGGAATTCTAAAGGGCGTACCGTTGCTTCCTAACCGGTGTCATTTGGGAGATCCGCCTCTGTACGTTCAAATGATTAATTTTGAGACTTTGCTCATGTGTGCAGTAAACCCTTGAATTCCCTAAGACCTTCCTTTCCTCCATCTCCTACCCCATTAAGCCCGCTTCAGTTCATCTCCTGAATTTCTTTGGAATCTGTCAGCCAGCTCTTCCTCAACTTCCTAATACTGAACTTGCCTGTCTGTTGCGATTAGGTCCTAACTGGTGTCCATATATCTTGTTTCCTTCCAATCCACTCTTCACACAAGAAACCTTCAAAGCAAGTTGGAACGTTGCTCATAAACATCGCTCACAAGCATTGTTTTGAGAATAGAAAACACACTGTTGGCCTTTAAGACTCTGCGTGGTCTAGAATCCTCTCTGCTTCTCTAGCCCCATCTTGTGCCACTTTTGCCCTCACTTTCTATGCTTCAGATACACTGAATTAACCTTAGTTCTCACTCATCTGACAGAAGTCAGTTCAGATACTATTTTTCACTGTGATTCCTAGCATTAAGGAATTTGATTATCAGGTTTTGTATGAGGACTATTTCATCAGGGGTACAGAAGTTCTGGCCATCTCTGGTTTTGGATATCCCTTATTTGTTGAGACCTTTGCGTTGTTTGGTTGCCTTTTGTCTGTTTTCCAGATGGGAAAACAGGAACAAGGGAAGTATAGGTTATTACTAGGTGGGGTTGAACAAGTGGAGCAGCAAACTGCAAAGCAGAAAGAAGAGGGACGTACTATAGAGGGATATGACTTCCATTCTCAAGGCGCCTGCATCCTGTGCAGGGAGACAGCCTAACATAAAATGTGCCTAACAACAAATATATTGACTTCTTACTAAAAATCTCCAGTTCATAGAACCGAGGGGTTTGTACCTTCTCCTTTAAAAGTGATAGTCCTGGGACTTCCCCGGTGGTCCCGTGGTGAAGACTCTGCGCTTCCAATGCAGCAGGCGTGGGTTCAATCCCTGGTTGGGGAGCTAAGATCCCACATGCTGCGCAGCCAAAGAAATTTTTGTCGAACGTTATACTCCTGTATTGTTGGCTTTAGTGGTTTAGATTTTGTTGTACTGTTAAGAAGATTTCAGTTTATTTACCGGGAACAAACAACACATAATGTAAAAATAGTTTCCCAGAAACGATTTCCATCATTCTCTTCCTCCCTTTCTCCCGCAGACTGGTGTTTCACCTTGACAAGTTCTCTGTCATTCCATAGGAAAGCTGTCTGGCTTGGAGGTTGCAATCCCAGGGAATTTTTCATCAGCGGGGAAGTCTCCATCACTACAGAGGAATCAAGGGAGAAGTCAGTCCCTGGTAAGTGAGATGCTCCCCCTAAACACCAACACAGCAGTCGTGTACCTTTCAAGGGGTTCAGGGGCAAGATGGGCAAGGCATTTCTACTAACTCTTCTTAAGGATCACGGACAGTGCCCTATGCTACGAGGTAAGCGGTGACTGCTGTAGTTCTTACTGGTGATCCTTTCCTGTCACTGATTCTCGGCCTTCTTTGTATTTCATAGGACTGTTGTCAGTCCAATACAAAATGAGTCTTATTTTTAAAAACCTGAAATGTTTTACAGAGCCTAGCATTCTCATATAGGGTCCTTTCCATTCTCCCCACTTTCCCGAGAGGCCAAGAACACTTCACACCATGAACTAGGAGAGGGGGTAGAGCCCTTTCTGATGAAATACATCAACAAAGACAGAGCCTTAGCCTGCTTGCTCTCTGGACAGGATCTCGGACCACAAGGTCTTCAATCCTGGTATAAATGAAGGAAGTGAGGACAGTTCAACTGGCACTCTGATAACAAGAGTTCGGAAACACCTTCCGAAGAGACTATAGCAGTAGATGAGGGAAGGGAGTGCTACAGTGTGGCAGTACAGGGGGAACGATCGGCTACAGCAGTGAAAAGTGTGGTACCGATTGGTGTGCTCTCGGGGTTCTTGTACATGTAGCATAGATGACCTCTACGGTGGCCCTCCCACCTTCCCACCTGCATTAGGTGTTCTTTTTTTTTGTAATTTATGTTTATGTATTTATTTACTGTTTGAACTTATTTATTCTACGTATTTATGTTTTTGGCTGCACTGGGTCTCTCATTGCTGTGCACGGGCTTTCTCTAGTTGGCGGCTAGCGGGGGCTACTCTCGGTTGCGGTGTGCGGGCATCTCATCGCGGTGGCTTCTCTTGTTGCGGAGCATGGGCTGTAGGCACGTGGGCTTCGGTAGTTGAGGCTCACGGGCTCTAGAATGCAGGCTCCGTCGTCGTGGCACATGCGCTTAGTTGCTGCACGGCATGTGGGATCTTCGCAGACCAGGGCTCGAACCCGTGTCCCCTGCATTGGCAGGCGCCACCAGGGAAGCCCTAGGTGTTCTCATATAGAGTCTAAAAACAGAGAGCACTGAGAGAAGGTAGTGGTTATTAAAGGCTCAGGATCTAAATTCTACCTGTCTCTACACCCCTTCCCAGCTGTCGATTTGACCCCATTTTTGAATGCTGACCTCATTGTTCAACTTTTCTCTGCCGTCTGTATACTCACCTTGAAAACTTGTTTCTGTGATGCGTTGAGCAGACACAGGGTGGCAGACTGCAGAGGTGGAAGCTGGTGGTCGGATATTTGTGGGCTGAATCTCCTTCAGTCCCATTCCCATTTCTGGTTGCCCAGAGGCCCTACTTCCTGTGTGTGACGCCGAGCCGTAGGATTGCGGGCAGGAGCCAAGTTCTCCATACAGTAAAGACCCCAGTGTGCCTTGGTTACAGTAATATACCTGGCTTCCTTCCTGGCAGGGAAGTGACAGGCGGCTATGCCCCTGCTTTGTTCGTGGGCCTCCTGATCCAGCAGTTCCCTTGGCTCTGCCCCTGTCGTCAGCTGCCCCTAGGATAACTCTGAGCCCTAGCCACTTCTCTGGTAGATTTCCCTATTCCCCCACTACAGTCACACCTGAATAAGGCAACTCAGACCTTTCAGAGATGTGTCCTGAACCTCTTGTTTTCTGAAATACCTATCTGGTGGTTGTGAGACTTAAGGCCAGCGTCCCCGAGAGACTTTTTCTATTTCTCCTAGTAAACCTAGACTCATCTTCTGTCACCTTCAACTCTACTCCAATTGTGTTCTTTCAACCCAGACCTCTGACCCTGCTTTTTACTTCTGCCATTTCATCCTCGCTCCTGCTTCCTTTCCTAAATCCATACGTCTCTTTTGGCCTTCCTAGCCCTGGGCCAAGTTCCTTCCTCTTTGCTCAGTTTTTACCCCTTTCCTTCATTCTCCCATCCAACTTTCAGTCCTTCCTTTCTCACGCCCCAGTTAGCAGCATCTGAAAATTCGAAAGGTTTGTTACTCGTCTATTAATTGTATTCCATTTACTTATTCAGTTCTATACCTGTCTTACCTGTGTATGGAAGAACAGCTGGTAGCCAAGGTGGCACCAAGAATCCTAGCAGCTCTCACTTGACGTATCCGTAGTAGTCGGCAATTTCCATTTCGTTTTCCCTCTCGGTGAAAAATTGCAGCTTGCCCGAAGAGGTGTATCTGGCAGCATTCTCCCGTTGTTGTTGAGCCCGCCTCTTCATGGCCTCTCGCTCTGGCCTCTGCTCTTGTTCGATGGGCTTTGACATGACTGGCTCAGGCACGTTGGGTTCCCTCCACGGAACTCGTTGCTTGCTGAAGTCTTGGAGTAGAAAGTGGGTTTGGAGCTTGGGTGGGGACTGGCGCTTATTCACAGCAGGGGGAACAGGCTCCCGCTGGAGAGGAGCGCCAGATGAAGTTTTGGAGGGTGCAGGCCTAGGAGCAGCAGACTGAGGGACACGAGGCTGGGTATGGTTGGGCCAAGCCGGTTGGGTTGGGTTGGTCACAGTTGGCTGAGCTGGTTTGGCGGGGCCTGGCAAAGAGGCAGGAGCTGGCTGGGATGAATTGGCTGCAGCAGGTTGAGCTGAGTCAGTAGAACCAGGCTGGGCACGGTAAGCCCCAGCAGGCCGATGTGAGGCCAGAGACTGTGGCCTCCGAGGAGCGGGTCGAGCTTGAGGCTTGTCCCAGGCAGAAAAAGGCAGAGGTATCAACTTGACCTTCCCAGGAGGAGGCCGCTCATACTGGGCTGGAGACGGACACTCTGTTTCAGCACTGCTGTCTGGTTTCTGGGCTTGGACTTGCGTTTTCTCAGGACCCTTCCCCTCACGTGGGGTATGCCGCCATGGCTGGATAGCTGGGGGTGGCTGGGGGTCTTTGGGGTTGCTTGACTTTCCCAAGAGCCGACAGGAAGAGAGCCCAGTTTTCGTCTCATTCTTCTTCCCCAGCGCATGAAGAACCTTCACAGACTCCAGCATGCGCACGCCAAGGGAGGTTCGAGGCTTTTGAAAGCTCTGTTGGAGAAGCTCAGTTTGGTGTTCCTTTCGCTTCGTGTGGGGGATTGCTGGCTTCTCTTCTGCCTTGACTTTGTTCCCTGACTGCTTGTTCTCCTCAGCCTTGTTTCTCCCTCTGGTCCTTTTGGTCTTTTCCTGCCCGTGGCTCTTAGTTTTGCTGATCTTTCTGGATGCAGCTTTCTGAGGTTTGCCTTGAGAGTGCTTGGCCGTGTTCACAGGAGCCCTGTCACTGACTGCAGCGTGGCATGTAACCACTTCTCCCCCTAACAGGCACTCTGGATTCTTTGGCTGGATTTTGGCCTTGGGAGCGCCACTGATAGGCTCAGAGGCTTTCTGTTTGTTCTTCCTGGGTTGATCAGAGGGAACCTTTATGACACTTGGCTTTTCCTGCACCTGATTCACCTTAATGGCTCTGGTGTCTTTAGCTTTGATCACGTTGGGACCTTGGGATTGATCAAGATCTTTCAAAGGATTAAAGAGCTGGGGAAGGTGAATATCCTCCGCCAGTGTAGTAATGTCTGCAAGACCACTGCTAGGTTCAATCCCATTTTCAAGTGTCCCTAGGTCCTGACGACTCCGGCTGTTCTCTCCCAGATCAGCATTTTCAGAACCAGGCTGCTCCTCTTGGCTGAGGGGATCGGTGCAGGCCAGCGGCTGGTGAATATCAGGGATTCCTAAAGGGAGTAGTGGAGGATCTTGGTTCTCTGTTGGGATCTGGTAGGCATCCAGAGGCTTTGAAAGCTTGGTTTTGATATCATCCACGTGCTTACTCTCTATTTGTCCCTGGCTTGGAGCTGGAGGCAGGGCCAGGAGACGCCTGGCACTCTGGACTGGAGCTGTCACTGAAATGTCCCCAAGTTCAGATGGTGGGTTACTCTCAAGTATGTGGCTGTTTCTGCTACTGCAGGACTTGGGGAGTTCTTGACTTTGTGTCACACAAAACGTCTGGCTTGGAGGTTGCAATCCCAGGGAATTTTTCATCACCAGGGGGGAGGTCTCCATCCCTACAAAGGGATCAAGGGAGAAGTCAGTCCCTGGTAAGTGAGATGCTCCCCCTAAACACCAACACAGCAGTCGTGTACCTTTCAAGGGGTTCAGGGGCAAGATGGGCAAGGCATTTCTACTAACTCTTCTTAAGGATCACGGACAGTGCCCTATGCTACGAGGTA
The DNA here is from genome assembly GCF_965194805.1 of Balaenoptera borealis. Lineage (NCBI taxonomy): Eukaryota > Metazoa > Chordata > Mammalia > Artiodactyla > Balaenopteridae > Balaenoptera > Balaenoptera borealis. The sequence goes on along the minus strand of NW_028123040.1, from coordinate 101,732 downwards.
AGCGGTGACTGTTGTAATTCTTACTGGTGAGCCTTTCCTGTCGCTGATTCTCGGCTCGCTTTGTATTTCATAGGACTGTTTATAAGTCCAATACAAAATGAGTCTTATTTTTAAAAACCTGAAATGTTTTACAAAGCCTAGCATTCTCATATAGGGTCCTTTCCATTCTCCCCACTTTCCCGAGAGGCCAAGAACACGTCACACCATGAACTAGGAGAGGGGGTAGAGCCCTTGCTGATGAAATACATCAACAAAGACAGAGTCTTAGCCTGCTTGCTCTCTGGACAGGATCTCGGACCACAAGGTCTTCAATCCTGGTATAAATGAAGGAAGTGAGGACAGTTCAACTGGCACTCTCATAACAAGAGTTCTGAAACACCTTCCGAAGAGACTATAGCAGTAGATGAGGGAAGGGAGTGCTACAGTGTGGCAGTACAGGGGGAACGATCGGCTACAGCAGTGAAAAGTGTGGTACCGATTGGTGTGCTCTCGGGGTTCTTGTACATGTAGCATAGATGACCTCTACAGTGGCCCTCCCACCTTCCCACCTGCATTAGGTGTTCTTTTTTTTGTAATTTATGTTTATGTATTTATTTACTGTTTGAACTTATTTATTCTACGTATTTATTTTTTTGGCTGCACTGGGTCTCTCATTGCTGTGCACGGGCTTTCTCTAGTTGGCGGCTAGCGGGGGCTACTCTTGGTTGCGGTGTGCGGGCTTCTCATCGCGGTGGCTTCTCTTTGTTGCGGAGCATGGGCTGTAGGCACGTGGGCTTCGGTAGTTGAGGCTCACGGGCTCTAGAATGCAGGCTCCGTCGTTGTGGCACATGCGCTTAGTTGCTGCACGGCATGTGGGATCTTCGCAGACCAGGGCTCGAACCCGTGTCCCCCGCATTGCATTGGCAGGCGGATTCTTAACCACGGCGCCACCAGGGAAGCCCTAGGTGTTCTCATAGAGAGTCTAAAAACAGAGGGCACTGAGCGAAGGTAGTGGTTATTAAAGGCTCAGGATCTAAATTCTACCTGCCTCTACACCCCTTCCCAGCTGTCGATTTGACCCCATTTTTGAGTGCCGACCTCATTCTTCAACTTTCTCTGGCGTTTGTTATACTCACCTTGAAAACTTGTTTCTGTGATGCGTTGAGCAGACACAGGGTGGCAGACTGCAGAGGTGGAAGCTGGTGGTCGGATATTTGTGGGCTGAATCTCCTTCAGTCCCATTCCCATTTCTGGTTGCCCAGAGGCCCGACTTCCTGTGTATGACGCCGAGCCGTAGGATTGCGGGCAGGAGCCAAGTTCTCCATACAGTAAAGACCCCAGTGTGCCTTGGTTATAGTAATATACCTGGCTTCCTTCCTGGCAGGGAAGTGGCAGGCGGCTCTGCCCCTGATTTGGAATCTGAGATGGTGTTCCCTGAGCAAGGCTGGCAGAAAGCGATGGATGTAGAGGGACCATGTTCTTGGCGTCTGAAGTTTTATCATACTGGGCTGCCAGAAACATGGAGGAGGCAGCTGTGTGGCGGTCAGTGAGTGCCAGAGTAAAGTCTCCGAGTGAAGAAGAATTCTTTTCAGTGCTTGCTGTGATGTCCCACTCAAGAACACCTGGATAGGAAGCAGCTGAAGTGGAGATCTGGCTGTGGTCAGTAACTCCAGATAACATAGTCGTGCTAGAATGTTGGTAAAGGTAGGCACTACCCATGAGTGTCTGGAAAGGGGTACCGGTAGCCGATGCCGAACTGACGGCAGGGGCAGAGACTCTGGAGAAGTTGCAGACACTTCGTGTTAGGGAAGTTGCATTGCTCACCACAGGAGGAGAATGCTGCAGAGAATTTAGAGTTCCAAGTAGAGATGGATGTTGGAAATTTTCTGTAAGAACAAGAGGGTCATGAAAAACTCAGGGAGGTTGAGAAATTCTCACTACGTTTGAGGAACGGCATCATCTGAAGGTTCTTGCTATCAGGACACCTCTACTATCACTACTTCCTGAGAAACCCAAAATCAGACAGTTAATGATGGCTGTAAGGACTGAGCAGTTTTCCACTCTTCTCTATTAACTGCCTGTGCTCCCATCTTGGGCACAGACGGGCAGAAGAGCCAAGTGGTGTGGTTCAGAGATTGTTCTCTAGGCTGGAAGCAACCTTCTCCCTGCCCTGTCTTTCCCTTCAGCCTGCACTCGTATTGACTTCTATGCTATTTCCTAGACTGGAAGCATTTTAGAACTAGGAGGCCCTTAGAGAACTTCGATGTTCTCAGTCTCATTTCGTGAGTAAGGAAACTGAGGCTCAGAGAGGTCGGGTTGACTTGTTCAAGTTCTCTCATTATGTTAGTATCATTACCAGGTTTCAGAACCTAAGTATCCTGACTTCCTTGCCAGGACTCCACTCTGAGCATGATACTGCCAGAAAGCAGGAGAAATAGAACTTATAATATAGGCATTTTTTTTGTCCATTAGAAAACAGTACGGCTGTTACCATTGTCGTCTTCAGTGTCTCCCTTTGCTTGTGCAGTTCCCACGCTATTACCTAGAGGTGACGTACAGCTCAGTCCAACTGGTGAATTGAAAGAGTCATTTTTGCCCTCTTCAAGCCTGGTTTCTCATCCTACCTCAAAATGATTACCCGAAAGTGGATTTCTTAAGTGCTTTTGGAAAGGGAAGAGTTATCTGATTACTTCAGATTCCTCACCTGTAAAGTGGTTATAACACCACCACCAATAATAATAGCAGTAATAATTAATAGATGAATAAGCTGATCTATTGCGTATGATTTATATGGAGGAAGATACAATAAGTTCTAGAAAGACAAAGAAAAATCATGACAAGCATATTACGTTAACGAAAAAGAAATCCATAGATATTAATGAAAACTGGGGTATGTGGCAAGTATCGAAGCCTAATGAATTTACTAACAAATGGCATTCTGTACCATCCATGCAATATTATGAAAGTGAATTTTGCCCACTCTATTTTAGTGAATACTATTAACCAGAAGACACGATGGAGGTGATAGAGGTGAATGAATTCCTAGCCAATGCATACAGACAGAGAAGGTATGTCAGTAAAAAATGCATAACAAGCAACAGAATGCAATAAATGTGCATGTATAGGTAGCCACAACACATATAGACAAGTATTTCAATGAAAACCGGTACGAAGCAGACAGCAAAATAATAAGTGTAAAAGAGTTTCATTATTGTGCTCCTTCATATTTTTACCCAGCAAGTAAGAGGTATTAAGCCTAGGAGAAATATATATTTCAATGAATATAGCTTATATAATAAGCAGAAAGGAAGCTTAAAATGTATCAGGAAGGTTTTTGGATTTATCCTAGAACTTAGATTAGAATCATCTTCAGCATCCAAGAAGATGGCATCCCAAAACCTCAAAAAACCATCATGCCTAGAATCCAATTAAAAAAGATTTTCAAATGTAAGAAAATCCACAGGACTCCACAATACGGTTTTCGATAAACGTGGATGTTTGTTTGTTTTGTTTCTTTGGCCGCGCCGCGTGGCCCTGGCCGTGAAAGCACCGAGTCCTAAGCACTGGACCGCCAGGGAATTCCCTAAGTGGGGGGAATTAGAGATGTGGGGCTTGACTTTTTCTTCTTCTTCTTCTTCTTCTTCGGTAGCTAAGATCTACAAGCGAACGATGGCTGTTGATCAATGTGCTCTCTGTGTTAGGAAGGAAATAACTGTAAAAATGAAAAGCAGCCTTGCCTTAGAACCTACATATCACACCAAGGAAAATAGTCCTTCTGATTCAATTTAGAAGATATCACTTAAAATGTTGAATTGGTGAAATGTCTACCTAGTTTAAAAATTAGAAAGAATAAAACACTGAAAAGCAGCCCCCTAGATAACCACTGTGGTTGCTTGTTTATAGGAGGCATCATTTCTAAAACGTATTTCTAAAATGTTTATATTCAAAACTGTCAAGTGGCCAACTGTATTCAGAGAGGCAATAAAAGAAAGAAAACGGAGTATGACTTTTCTGATAAGCTGCCTTTCCTGGTGATCCCCTGTTCTGGCCTTACTTTCCTTCTTAGTCTGTTAATGTAAGGGTTTGCTACCATCAACTTGGTTTTGCCCTGCTCTGAGCAGGTTTCCCTCTGTGCTGTTTCTGCTTTAATTGAAAATCTTTGGTTCCCATCAGCATTCCATTGCAAACTCCGTTTTTCTTGAGAGCTCCTCTATGCTTTCCCTCTTCATTCTTACATTTTCTCCCATCTCTTGGTGCCTGTTGGCCTGTGCTACTGAAAACCATCCTAAACTTCCTTACGCTCGACTCTGTGCCTCCCTGTAGAGCCCAGTACTCTCCATCCTCTCTCCCTATTCTCTCTTTTCAACTAGTCGAAATCCTAGTGGAGGGAGACCATTAGAGATGAAACATCTTGGTATATATTGCTAGTTTTCTATGTCCCCTGACTTTTCTATGTTTCTGTTGAAACACTCTTGAGAAGTGTCTGATTTCGTTTTCTACATGGGTACCCTTTAAGGCTCAATACTGGAAAAGAAGGGGATCAGAGTGATCAACCCAACGTGGTATCCTAACGTAACAGTTAAGGAAAGCAACAGGCTTTGTGAGACAGCCAGTGATTTGTCCAAAGTCACACAGATAGTAAACGTCAAAGTCAAAACTGAAATTAGGTCTCCAGACGTGTAGTTCAATACTTTCCCTCATTATTCCATGCTATTTTGAATCTCCTACTCAATTTAGGGGCAAAAGAAATCGAACGCAAAACTTTCCAAAGTTTCTTTTCTTACCTGACATGGTCAGAGAAGAGGAAGCATCCACTGCAGGTACCAGGGATGAGGAGACAACAGTAGAGGATGTCCGAGTGGCTGCAGCTGAACGGCGCACGTGTCCAGTACAGAGGTCACTGGTTACTGGTCCAAACAGCTCCACGGAAACCCCAAGACTCTACCAAGTGGTAGTAGGTTTGGTAGGAGAGTGATGTCACAAAGCAGGCAGTTGAAAGGTATGAGAGAGCCAATAGGGAGGTCCGATCCCCAACAGGAAGGCGGGCTTGGGTGAAGAGAGTGTAGGAGAGCTAAAACAACACCTGAGTTTCTGAGCTCTGGGGAGGAAATCCTAGAAGACAGATTTACCTCCCCCAGGCTCTTCCATTAGGGAAATCATTGCCACATTTCTTACAGACGTTCATTAATACACTGAACTAAGAGTTACTTATATTCTACAGAGTATTCTATTTTATGTATCATATACTTAGAGCTATATAGATCTTCTTTAATTAATAATCCTTAGGAAGGAAAGAGCCATCTAGTTTGAACTATTACAGTTGTTCTGAAATCAGATGTGTCTAATGAGTGAACTGATAGCAGCTTTTAAGGAGCCAAAGTAGGGATTAAGAAGCTCTCTTTGTAACTTGGTTCAAGAGTAGGGTGAAGTTTCTTGAGTGTACCTTGTGGAGAATGTTGTGGTCCAAGGCTCTTCTCTTTTAGTTTCTTCTCCTTGACTCCTACCTTCCTTGGGCTGGGCTAGGCTGGGGGCCAGGTTGGACTTGCGACTTAACATTTCTCTTCCGCTTTCTCTTTTTTTTTTTTCTTCCATTATGGGCATTGCTTCGAGGACAAGCCTTGATCTTGCATTGGACGTTACTTCCTGTCACCTTCCAGCAGCAGGAGTCTTCTTTTCAGTGCTTGATGCTTCACGAAATAGACTCTGCCCGTTGGCAGCAAATACCAGAGAGCTAGGAGACAGAGCTGGTTGCAGACCTTTCCTCTTCCAGCCTTTGGTTGCAATTGTTTGGCCCATAATTTGCTAGCTCTAGTTCCTTGGGCCACACAGGTATCCTGCCATCTCCAGCTCTTGTTATATGTGAGAGACATTCTGAACACTGTCCCTTTTTCTTTGCACAGAAGTATATACAGTGTGGCAGTTACTGTAATCTCCTCCGCCTTGCAAACAGCCACTCTAGAATCTTGGACCTCTAGGACTCTCTGTCTTGCATGCTTGGGGGCAAGGCCAAGCAAAATGAAGAGGAGAATAATTAGAGAAAGAGGAGGACGTTGGTGGAGAATTGGGAGCAGGTAAGGTGAAAGGGCACAGGAGAAAAGAGATGCATGTAGACTTTTTGGTTTCTGTGGGAAACAGGTTGACACACTTGGGCCTCATTTGGTATTAACAGAACAGAGAGTTAAAGATCTAAGTAGCTAGATAGTGTGCAGCAACTGCCATGAAGTCTGTACACTGAAGAGAAGAGTCTCACATCTAGTTTTCATTTTGTTTTATGTCATAGTACCTTATTTATAGCATTCACTGGTGTGTTTGTAGAATACAGATGTTTTCAAATGCTCTGGTTTTGTCTACATGGTTATCTCCTTGTCCTGTTTGTAAGGAATCCAACATTGTAAGACATATTGCATGTTTTTCTCTTGACGATTGTTGACCTTGAAGCGTCATGAACTAACTTGAGCTGTTGGATTCTGTGGAGAAACGTTCAAAAGGGTCTGTGAAAAAGGCACTGTGGTGAGTCGCATTATGCACCCGAGCGTAAGGAGCAAGATATCTGCCACCAGCCCAGCTTGGCCTGGATTGCCTCTGTTTTAGTTCCCCTGGTTAGTGCTTTTCTCCCTAACCACTCTTGTGACTGTGATAATGTGAGTAAGGGCGGAGTTGCTAATGATCTATGTGTGAGGTAAGCTGGTTTGAGGGAGGAAATCTATGGACCTAGTCATTTTCCTTGGTGGTAAGCTTTCAGGGGTGCAGAGATGGATCTTCCTGGGGCCTTTTCTGGTCCCAGGAAGATATCGCATAGATGGGACCTCCCAAGACACACATTGAATCTTTAGGCCTGTTTTTCCTATTATGAGGTACGAACGAGTTTCTTCACTGATGGGGATGATGCTTATCTGAGAAGAAATTGTGAAAGGTGGTGTAGTGTAGAGGTGTGGCTTAAGCTTTTAAGTTTTCCTCCAGGTTTTTCCCCTAAGCTTCCTACTTCGGACGGCCTACTTACATGATACTAGTAGGTGATGTCCGGCTAACAACTTCCTAAATATACCTGCAAGCCAGATCAGTGTCTCTTTTCTCTGTATTCCCATGGAAATCAAGAGTCCCGCCGAATTTTCCATCGAAACAGTTGATTTGTGTTGTCTCTAGGAATTCTAAAGGGCGTACCGTTGCTTCCTAACCGGTGTCATTTGGGAGATCCGCCTCTGTACGTTCAAATGATTAATTTTGAGACTTTGCTCATGTGTGCAGTAAACCCTTGAATTCCCTAAGACCTTCCTTTCCTCCATCTCCTACCCCATTAAGCCCGCTTCAGTTCATCTCCTGAATTTCTTTGGAATCTGTCAGCCAGCTCTTCCTCAACTTCCTAATACTGAACTTGCCTGTCTGTTGCGATTAGGTCCTAACTGGTGTCCATATATCTTGTTTCCTTCCAATCCACTCTTCACACAAGAAACCTTCAAAGCAAGTTGGAACGTTGCTCATAAACATCGCTCACAAGCATTGTTTTGAGAATAGAAAACACACTGTTGGCCTTTAAGACTCTGCGTGGTCTAGAATCCTCTCTGCTTCTCTAGCCCCATCTTGTGCCACTTTTGCCCTCACTTTCTATGCTTCAGATACACTGAATTAACCTTAGTTCTCACTCATCTGACAGAAGTCAGTTCAGATACTATTTTTCACTGTGATTCCTAGCATTAAGGAATTTGATTATCAGGTTTTGTATGAGGACTATTTCATCAGGGGTACAGAAGTTCTGGCCATCTCTGGTTTTGGATATCCCTTATTTGTTGAGACCTTTGCGTTGTTTGGTTGCCTTTTGTCTGTTTTCCAGATGGGAAAACAGGAACAAGGGAAGTATAGGTTATTACTAGGTGGGGTTGAACAAGTGGAGCAGCAAACTGCAAAGCAGAAAGAAGAGGGACGTACTATAGAGGGATATGACTTCCATTCTCAAGGCGCCTGCATCCTGTGCAGGGAGACAGCCTAACATAAAATGTGCCTAACAACAAATATATTGACTTCTTACTAAAAATCTCCAGTTCATAGAACCGAGGGGTTTGTACCTTCTCCTTTAAAAGTGATAGTCCTGGGACTTCCCCGGTGGTCCCGTGGTGAAGACTCTGCGCTTCCAACGCAGCAGGCGTGGGTTCAATCCCTGGTTGGGGAGCTAAGATCCCACATGCTGCGCAGCCAAAGAAATTTTTGTCGAACGTTATACTCCTGTATTGTTGGCTTTAGTGGTTTAGATTTTGTTGTACTGTTAAGAAGATTTCAGTTTATTTACCGGGAACAAACAACACATAATGTAAAAATAGTTTCCCAGAAACGATTTCCATCATTCTCTTCCTCCCTTTCTCCCGCAGACTGGTGTTTCACCTTGACAAGTTCTCTGTCATTCCATAGGAAAGCTGTCTGGCTTGGAGGTTGCAATCCCAGGGAATTTTTCATCAGCGGGGAAGTCTCCATCACTACAGAGGAATCAAGGGAGAAGTCAGTCCCTGGTAAGTGAGATGCTCCCCCTAAACACCAACACAGCAGTCGTGTACCTTTCAAGGGGTTCAGGGGCAAGATGGGCAAGGCATTTCTACTAACTCTTCTTAAGGATCACGGACAGTGCCCTATGCTACGAGGTAAGCGGTGACTGCTGTAGTTCTTACTGGTGATCCTTTCCTGTCACTGATTCTCGGCCTTCTTTGTATTTCATAGGACTGTTGTCAGTCCAATACAAAATGAGTCTTATTTTTAAAAACCTGAAATGTTTTACAGAGCCTAGCATTCTCATATAGGGTCCTTTCCATTCTCCCCACTTTCCCGAGAGGCCAAGAACACTTCACACCATGAACTAGGAGAGGGGGTAGAGCCCTTTCTGATGAAATACATCAACAAAGACAGAGCCTTAGCCTGCTTGCTCTCTGGACAGGATCTCGGACCACAAGGTCTTCAATCCTGGTATAAATGAAGGAAGTGAGGACAGTTCAACTGGCACTCTGATAACAAGAGTTCTGAAACACCTTCCGAAGAGACTATAGCAGTAGATGAGGGAAGGGAGTGCTACAGTGTGGCAGTACAGGGGGAACGATCGGCTACAGCAGTGAAAAGTGTGGTACCGATTGGTGTGCTCTCGGGATTCTTGTACATGTAGCATAGATGACCTCTACGGTGGCCCTCCCACCTTCCCACCTGCATTAGGTGTTCTTTTTTTTTGTAATTTATGTTTATGTATTTATTTACTGTTTGAACTTATTTATTCTACGTATTTATGTTTTTGGCCGCACTGGGTCTCTCATTGCTGTGCACGGGCTTTCTCTAGTTGGCGGCTAGCGGGGGCTACTCTCGGTTGCGGTGTGCGGGCATCTCATCGCGGTGGCTTCTCTTGTTGCGGAGCATGGGCTGTAGGCACGTGGGCTTCGGTAGTTGAGGCTCACGGGCTCTAGAATGCAGGCTCCGTCGTCGTGGCACATGCGCTTAGTTGCTGCACGGCATGTGGGATCTTCGCAGACCAGGGCTCGAACCCGTGTCCCCTGCATTGGCAGGCGCCACCAGGGAAGCCCTAGGTGTTCTCATATAGAGTCTAAAAACAGAGAGCACTGAGAGAAGGTAGTGGTTATTAAAGGCTCAGGATCTAAATTCTACCTGTCTCTACACCCCTTCCCAGCTGTCGATTTGACCCCATTTTTGAATGCTGACCTCATTGTTCAACTTTTCTCTGCCGTCTGTATACTCACCTTGAAAACTTGTTTCTGTGATGCGTTGAGCAGACACAGGGTGGCAGACTGCAGAGGTGGAAGCTGGTGGTCGGATATTTGTGGGCTGAATCTCCTTCAGTCCCATTCCCATTTCTGGTTGCCCAGAGGCCCTACTTCCTGTGTGTGACGCCGAGCCGTAGGATTGCGGGCAGGAGCCAAGTTCTCCATACAGTAAAGACCCCAGTGTGCCTTGGTTACAGTAATATACCTGGCTTCCTTCCTGGCAGGGAAGTGACAGGCGGCTATGCCCCTGCTTTGTTCGTGGGCCTCCTGATCCAGCAGTTCCCTTGGCTCTGCCCCTGTCGTCAGCTGCCCCTAGGATAACTCTGAGCCCTAGCCACTTCTCTGGTAGATTTCCCTATTCCCCCACTACAGTCACACCTGAATAAGGCAACTCAGACCTTTCAGAGATGTGTCCTGAACCTCTTGTTTTCTGAAATACCTATCTGGTGGTTGTGAGACTTAAGGCCAGCGTCCCCGAGAGACTTTTTCTATTTCTCCTAGTAAACCTAGACTCATCTTCTGTCACCTTCAACTCTACTCCAATTGTGTTCTTTCAACCCAGACCTCTGACCCTGCTTTTTACTTCTGCCATTTCATCCTCGCTCCTGCTTCCTTTCCTAAATCCATACGTCTCTTTTGGCCTTCCTAGCCCTGGGCCAAGTTCCTTCCTCTTTGCTCAGTTTTTACCCCTTTCCTTCATTCTCCCATCCAACTTTCAGTCCTTCCTTTCTCACGCCCCAGTTAGCAGCATCTGAAAATTCGAAAGGTTTGTTACTCGTCTATTAATTGTATTCCATTTACTTATTCAGTTCTATACCTGTCTTACCTGTGTATGGAAGAACAGCTGGTAGCCAAGGTGGCACCAAGAATCCTAGCAGCTCTCACTTGACGTATCCGTAGTAGTCGGCAATTTCCATTTCGTTTTCCCTCTCGGTGAAAAATTGCAGCTTGCCCGAAGAGGTGTATCCGGCAGCATTCTCCCGTTGTTGTTGAGCCCGCCTCTTCATGGCCTCTCGCTCTGGCCTCTGCTCTTGTTCGATGGGCTTTGACATGACTGGCTCAGGCACGTTGGGTTCCCTCCATGGAACTCGTTGCTTGCTGAAGTCTTGGAGTAGAAAGTGGGTTTGGAGCTTGGGTGGGGACTGGCGCTTATTCACAGCAGGGGGAACAGGCTCCCGCTGGAGAGGAGCGCCAGATGAAGTTTTGGAGGGTGCAGGCCTAGGAGCAGCAGACTGAGGGACACGAGGCTGGGTATGGTTGGGCCAAGCCGGTTGGGTTGGGTTGGTCACAGTTGGCTGAGCTGGTTTGGCGGGGCCTGGCAAAGAGGCAGGAGCTGGCTGGGATGAATTGGCTGCAGCAGGTTGAGCTGAGTCAGTAGAACCAGGCTGGGCACGGTAAGCCCCAGCAGGCCGATGTGAGGCCAGAGACTGTGGCCTCCGAGGAGCGGGTCGAGCTTGAGGCTTGTCCCAGGCAGAAAAAGGCAGAGGTATCAACTTGACCTTCCCAGGAGGAGGCCGCTCATACTGGGCTGGAGACGGACACTCTGTTTCAGCACTGCTGTCTGGTTTCTGGGCTTGGACTTGCGTTTTCTCAGGACCCTTCCCCTCACGTGGGGTATGCCGCCATGGCTGGATAGCTGGGGGTGGCTGGGGGTCTTTGGGGTTGCTTGACTTTCCCAAGAGCCGACAGGAAGAGCGCCCAGTTTTCGTCTCATTCTTCTTCCCCAGCGCATGAAGAACCTTCACAGACTCCAGCATGCGCACGCCAAGGGAGGTTCGAGGCTTTTGAAAGCTCTGTTGGAGAAGCTCAGTTTGGTGTTCCTTTCGCTTCGTGTGGGGGATTGCTGGCTTCTCTTCTGCCTTGACTTTGTTCCCTGACTGCTTGTTCTCCTCAGCCTTGTTTCTCCCTCTGGTCCTTTTGGTCTTTTCCTGCCCGTGGCTCTTAGTTTTGCTGATCTTTCTGGATGCAGCTTTCTGAGGTTTGCCTTGAGAGTGCTTGGCCGTGTTCACAGGAGCCCTGTCACTGACTGCAGCGTGGCATATAACCACTTCTCCCCCTAACAGGCACTCTGGATTCTTTGGCTGGATTTTGGCCTTGGGAGCGCCACTGATAGGCTCAGAGGCTTTCTGTTTGTTCTTCCTGGGTTGATCAGAGGGAACCTTTATGACACTTGGCTTTTCCTGCACCTGATTCACCTTAATGGCTCTGGTGTCTTTAGCTTTGATCACGTTGGGACCTTGGGATTGATCAAGATCTTTCAAAGGATTAAAGAGCTGGGGAAGGTGAATATCCTCCGCCAGTGTAGTAATGTCTGCAAGACCACTGCTAGGTTCAATCCCATTTTCAAGTGTCCCTAGGTCCTGACGACTCCGGCTGTTCTCTCCCAGATCAGCATTTTCAGAACCAGGCTGCTCCTCTTGGCTGAGGGGATCGGTGCAGGCCAGCGGCTGGTGAATATCAGGGATTCCTAAAGGGAGTAGTGGAGGATCTTGGTTCTCTGTTGGGATCTGGTAGGCATCCAGAGGCTTTGAAAGCTTGGTTTTGATATCATCCACGTGCTTACTCTCTATTTGTCCCTGGCTTGGAGCTGGAGGCAGGGCCAGGAGACGCCTGGCACTCTGGACTGGAGCTGTCACTGAAATGTCCCCAAGTTCAGATGGTGGGTTACTCTCAAGTATGTGGCTGTTTCTGCTACTGCAGGACTTGGGGAGTTCTTGACTTTGTGTCACACAAAACGTCTGGCTTGGAGGTTGCAATCCCAGGGAATTTTTCATCACCAGGGGGGAGGTCTCCATCCCTACAAAGGGATCAAGGGAGAAGTCAGTCCCTGGTAAGTGAGATGCTCCCCCTAAACACCAACACAGCAGTCGTGTACCTTTCAAGGGGTTCAGGGGCAAGATGGGCAAGGCATTTCTACTAACTCTTCTTAAGGATCACGGACAGTGCCCTATGCTACGAGGTAAGCGGTGACTGTTGTAATTCTTACTGGTGAGCCTTTCCTGTCGCTGATTCTCGGCTCGCTTTGTATTTCATAGGACTGTTTATAAGTCCAATACAAAATGAGTCTTATTTTTAAAAACCTGAAATGTTTTACAAAGCCTAGCATTCTCATATAGGGTCCTTTCCATTCTCCCCACTTTCCCGAGAGGCCAAGAACACGTCACACCATGAACTAGGAGAGGGGGTAGAGCCCTTGCTGATGAAATACATCAACAAAGACAGAGTCTTAGCCTGCTTGCTCTCTGGACAGGATCTCGGACCACAAGGTCTTCAATCCTGGTATAAATGAAGGAAGTGAGGACAGTTCAACTGGCACTCTCATAACAAGAGTTCTGAAACACCTTCCGAAGAGACTATAGCAGTAGATGAGGGAAGGGAGTGCTACAGTGTGGCAGTACAGGGGGAACGATCGGCTACAGCAGTGAAAAGTGTGGTACCGATTGGTGTGCTCTCGGGGTTCTTGTACATGTAGCATAGATGACCTCTACAGTGGCCCTCCCACCGTCCCACCTGCATTAGGTGTTCTTTTTTTTTTGTAATTTATGTTTATGTATTTATTTACTGTTTGAACTTATTTATTCTACGTATTTATGTTTTTGGCTGCACTGGGTCTCTCATTGCTGTGCACGGGCTTTCTCTAGTTGGCGGCTAGCGGGGGCTACTCTTGGTTGCGGTGTGCGGGCTTCTCATCGCGGTGGCTTCTCTTGTTGCGGAGCATGGGCTGTAGGCACGTGGGCTTCGGTAGTTGAGGCTCACGGGCTCTAGAATGCAGGCTCCGTCGTTGTGGCACATGCGCTTAGTTGCTGCACGGCATGTGGGATCTTCGCAGACCAGGGCTCGAACCCGTGTCCCCCGCATTGCATTGGCAGGCGGATTCTTAACCACGGCGCCACCAGGGAAGCCCTAGGTGTTCTCATAGAGAGTCTAAAAACAGAGGGCACTGAGCGAAGGTAGTGGTTATTAAAGGCTCAGGATCTGAATTCTACCTGCCTCTACACCCCTTCCCAGCTGTCGATTTGACCCCATTTTTGAATGCCGACCTCATTCTTCAACTTTCTCTGGCGTTTGTTATACTCACCTTGAAAACTTGTTTCTGTGATGCGTTGAGCAGACACAGGGTGGCAGACTGCAGAGGTGGAAGCTGGTGGTCGGATATTTGTGGGCTGAATCTCCTTCGGTCCCATTCCCATTTCTGGTTGCCCAGAGGCCCGACTTCCTGTGTATGACGCCGAGCCGTAGGATTGCGGGCAGGAGCCAAGTTCTCCATACAGTAAAGACCCCAGTGTGCCTTGGTTATAGTAATATACCTGGCTTCCTTCCTGGCAGGGAAGTGGCAGGCGGCTCTGCCCCTGATTTGGAATCTGAGATGGTGTTCCCTGAGCAAGGCTGGCAGAAAGCGATGGATGTAGAGGGACCATGTTCTTGGCGTCTGAAGTTTTATCATCCTGGGCTGCCAGAAACATGGAGGAGGCAGCTGTGTGGCGGTCAGTGAGTGCCAGAGTAAAGTCTCCGAGTGAAGAAGAATTCTTTTCAGTGCTTGCTGTGATGTCCCACTCAAGAACACCTGGATAGGAAGCAGCTGAAGTGGAGATCTGGCTGTGGTCAGTAACTCCAGATAACATAGTCGTGCTAGAATGTTGGTAAAGGTAGGCACTACCCATGAGTGTCTGGAAAGGGGTACCGGTAGCCGATGCCGAACTGACGGCAGGGGCAGAGACTCTGGAGAAGTTGCAGACACTTCGTGTTAGGGAAGTTGCATTGCTCACCACAGGAGGAGAATGCTGCAGAGAATTTAGAGTTCCAAGTAGAGATGGATGTTGGAAATTTTCTGTAAGAACAAGAGGGTCATGAAAAACTCAGGGAGGTTGAGAAATTCTCACTACGTTTGAGGAACGGCATCATCTGAAGGTTCTTGCTATCAGGACACCTCTACTATCACTACTTCCTGAGAAACCCAAAATCAGACAGTTAATGATGGCTGTAAGGACTGAGCAGTTTTCCACTCTTCTCTATTAACTGCCTGTGCTCCCATCTTGGGCACAGACGGGCAGAAGAGCCAAGTGGTGTGGTTCAGAGATTGTTCTCTAGGCTGGAAGCAACCTTCTCCCTGCCCTGTCTTTCCCTTCAGCCTGCACTCGTATTGACTTCTATGCTATTTCCTAGACTGGAAGCATTTTAGAACTAGGAGGCCCTTAGAGAACTTCGATGTTCTCAGTCTCATTTCGTAAGGAAACTGAGGCTCAGAGAGGTCGGGTTGACTTGTTCAAGTTCTCTCATTATGTTAGTATCATTACCAGGTTTCAGAACCTAAGTATCCTGACTTCCTTGCCAGGACTCCACTCTGAGCATGATACTGCCAGAAAGCAGGAGAAATAGAACTTATAATATAGGCATTTTTTTTGTCCATTAGAAAACAGTACGGCTGTTACCATTGTCGTCTTCAGTGTCTCCCTTTGCTTGTGCAGTTCCCACGCTATTACCTAGAGGTGACGTACAGCTCAGTCCAACTGGTGAATTGAAAGAGTCATTTTTGCCCTCTTCAAGCCTGGTTTCTCATCCTACCTCAAAATGATTACCCGAAAGTGGATTTCTTAAGTGCTTTTGGAAAGGGAAGAGTTATCTGATTACTTCAGATTCCTCACCTGTAAAGTGGTTATAACACCACCACCAATAATAATAGCAGTAATAATTAATAGATGAATAAGCTGATCTATTGCGTATGATTTATATGGAGGAAGATACAATAAGTTCTAGAAAGACAAAGAAAAATCATGACAAGCATATTACGTTAACGAAAAAGAAATCCATAGATATTAATGAAAACTGGGGTATGTGGCAAGTATCGAAGCCTAATGAATTTACTAACAAATGGCATTCTGTACTATCCATGCAATATTATGAAAGTGAATTTTGCCCACTCTATTTTAGTGAATACTATTAACCAGAAGACACGATGGAGGTGATAGAGGTGAATGAATTCCTAGCCAATGCATACAGACAGAGAAGGTATGTCAGTAAAAAATGCATAACAAGCAACAGAATGCAATAAATGTGCATGTATAGGTAGCCACAACACATATAGACAAGTATTTCAATGAAAACCGGTACGAAGCAGACAGCAAAATAATAAGTGTAAAAGAGTTTCATTATTGTGCTCCTTCATATTTTTACCCAGCAAGTAAGAGGTATTAAGCCTAGGAGAAATATATATTTCAATGAATATAGCTTATATAATAAGCAGAAAGGAAGCTTAAAATGTATCAGGAAGGTTTTTGGATTTATCCTAGAACTTAGATTAGAATCATCTTCAGCATCCAAGAAGATGGCATCCCAAAACCTCAAAAAACCATCATGCCTAGAATCCAATTAAAAAAGATTTTCAAATGTAAGAAAATCCACAGGACTCCACAATATGGTTTTCGATAAACGTGGATGTTTGTTTGTTTTGTTTCTTTGGCCGCGCCGCGTGGCCCTGGCCGTGAAAGCACCGAGTCCTAAGCACTGGACCGCCAGGGAATTCCCTAAGTGGGGGGGGGAATTAGAGATGTGGGGCTTGACTTTTTCTTCTTCTTCTTCTTCTTCTTCGGTAGCTAAGCTCTACAAGCGAACGATGGCTGTTGATCAATGTGCTCTCTGTGTTAGGAAGGAAATAACTGTAAAAATGAAAAGCAGCCTTGCCTTAGAACCTACATATCACACCAAGGAAAATAGTCCTTCTGATTCAATTTAGAAGATATCACTTAAAATGTTGAATTGGTGAAATGTCTACCTAGTTTAAAAATTAGAAAGAATAAAACACTGAAAAGCAGCCCCCTAGATAACCACTGTGGTTGCTTGTTTATAGGAGGCATCATTTCTAAAACGTATTTCTAAAATGTTTATATTCAAAACTGTCAAGTGGCCAACTGTATTCAGAGAGGCAATAAAAGAAAGAAAACGGAGTATGACTTTTCTGATAAGCTGCCTTTCCTGGTGATCCCCTGTTCTGGCCTTACTTTCCTTCTTAGTCTGTTAATGTAAGGGTTTGCTACCATCAACTTGGTTTTGCCCTGCTCTGAGCAGGTTTCCCTCTGTGCTGTTTCTGCTTTAATTGAAAATCTTTGGTTCCCATCAGCATTCCATTGCAAACTCCGTTTTTCTTGAGAGCTCCTCTATGCTTTCCCTCTTCATTCTTACATTTTCTCCCATCTCTTGGTGCCTGTTGGCCTGTGCTAATGAAAACCATCCTAAACTTCCTTACGCTCGACTCTGTGCCTCCCTGTAGAGCCCAGTACTCTCCATCCTCTCTCCCTATTCTCTCTTTTCAACTAGTCGAAATCCTAGTGGAGGGAGACCATTAGAGATGAAACATCTTGGTATATATTGCTAGTTTTCTATGTCCCCTGGCTTTTCTATGTTTCTGTTGAAACACTCTTGAGAAGTGTCTGATTTCGTTTTCTACATGGGTACCCTTTAAGGCTCAATACTGGAAAAGAAGGGGATCAGAGTGATCAACCCAACGTGGTATCCTAACGTAACAGTTAAGGAAAGCAACAGGCTTTGTGAGACAGCCAGTGATTTGTCCAAAGTCACACAGATAGTAAACGTCAAAGTCAAAACTGAAATTAGGTCTCCAGACGTGTAGTTCAATACTTTCCCTCATTATTCCATGCTATTTTGAATCTCCTACTTACTCAATTTAGGGGCAAAAGAAATCGAACGCAAAACTTTCCAAAGTTTCTTTTCTTACCTGACATGGTCAGAGAAGAGGAAGCATCCACTGCAGGTACAAGGGATGAGGAGACAACACTAGAGGATGTCCGAGTGGCTGCAGCTGAACGGCGCACGTGTCCAGTACAGAGGTCACTGGTTACTGGTCCAAACAGCTCCACGGAAACCCCAAGGCTCTACCAAGTGGTAGTAGGTTTGGTAGGAGAGTGATGTCACAAAGCAGGCAGTTGAAAGGTATGAGAGAGCCAATAGGGAGGTCCGATCCCCAACAGGAAGGCGGGCTTGGGTGAAGAGAGTGTAGGAGAGCTAAAACAACACCTGAGTTTCTGAGCTCTGGGGAGGAAATCCTAGAAGACAGATTTACCTCCCCCAGGCTCTTCCATTAGGGAAATCATTGCCACATTTCTTACAGACGTTCATTAATACACTGAACTAAGAGTTACTTATATTCTACAGAGTATTCTATTTTATGTATCATATACTTAGAGCTATATAGATCTTCTTTAATTAATAATCCTTAGGAAGGAAAGAGCCATCTAGTTTGAACTATTACAGTTGTTCTGAAATCATATGTGTCTAATGAGTGAACTGATAGCAGCTTTTAAGGAGCCAAAGTAGGGATTAAGAAGCTCTCTTTGTAACTTGGTTCAAGAGTAGGGTGAAGTTTGTTGAGTGTACCTTGTGGAGAATGTTGTGGTCCAAGGCTCTTCTCTTTTAGTTTCTTCTCCTTGACTCCTACCTTCCTTGGGCTGGGCTAGGCTGGGGGCCAGGTTGGACTTGCGACTTAACGTTTCTCTTCCGCTTTCTCTTTTTTTTTTTTCTTCCATTATGGGCATTGCTTCGAGGACAAGCCTTGATCTTGCATTGGACGTTACTTCCTGTCACCTTCCAGCAGCAGGAGTCTTCTTTTCAGTGCTTGATGCTTCACGAAATAGACTCTGCCCGTTGGCAGCAAATACCAGAGAGCTAGGAGACAGAGCTGGTTGCAGACCTTTCCTCTTCCAGCCTTTGGTTGCAATTGTTTGGCCCATAATTTGCTAGCTCTAGTTCCTTGGGCCACACAGGTATCCTGCCATCTCCAGCTCTTGTTATATGTGAGAGACATTCTGAACACTGTCCCTTTTTCTTTGCACAGAAGTATATACAGTGTGGCAGTTACTGTAATCTCCTCCGCCTTGCAAACAGCCACTCTAGAATCTTGGACCTCTAGGACTCTCTGTCTTGCATGCTTGGGGGCAAGGCCAAGCAAAATGAAGAGGAGAATAATTAGAGAAAGAGGAGGACGTTGGTGGAGAATTGGGAGCAGGTAAGGTGAAAGGGCACAGGAGAAAAGAGATGCATGTAGACTTTTTGGTTTCTGTGGGAAACAGGTTGACACACTTGGGCCTCATTTGGTATTAACAGAACAGAGAGTTAAAGATCTAAGTAGCTAGATAGTGTGCAGCAACTGCCATGAAGTCTGTACACTGAAGAGAAGAGTCTCACATCTAGTTTTCATTTTGTTTTATGTCATAGTACCTTATTTATAGCATTCACTGGTGTGTTTGTAGAATACAGATGTTTTCAAATGCTCTGGTTTTGTCTACATGGTTATCTCCTTGTCCTGTTTGTAAGGAATCCAACATTGTAAGACATATTGCATGTTTTTCTCTTGACGATTGTTGACCTTGAAGCGTCATGAACTAACTTGAGCTGTTGGATTCTGTGGAGAAACGTTCAAAAGGGTCTGTGAAAAAGGCACTGTGGTGAGTCGCATTATGCACCCGAGCGTAAGGAGCAAGATATCTGCCACCAGCCCAGCTTGGCCTGGATTGCCTCTGTTTTAGTTCCCCTGGTTAGTGCTTTTCTCCCTAACCACTCTTGTGACTGTGATAATGTGAGTAAGGGCGGAGTTGCTAATGATCTATGTGTGAGGTAAGCTGGTTTGAGGGAGGAAATCTATGGACCTAGTCATTTTCCTTGGTGGTAAGCTTTCAGGGGTGCAGAGATGGATCTTCCTGGGGCCTTTTCTGGTCCCAGGAAGATATCGCATAGATGGGACCTCCCAAGACACACATTGAATCTTTAGGCCTGTTTTTCCTATTATGAGGTACGAACGAGTTTCTTCACTGATGGGGATGATGCTTATCTGAGAAGAAATTGTGAAAGGTGGTGTAGTGTAGAGGTGTGGCTTAAGCTTTTAAGTTTTCCTCCAGGTTTTTCCCCTAAGCTTCCTACTTCGGACGGCCTACTTACATGATACTAGTAGGTGATGTCCGGCTAACAACTTCCTAAATATACCTGCAAGCCAGATCAGTGTCTCTTTTCTCTGTATTCCCATGGAAATCAAGAGTCCCGCCGAATTTTCCATCGAAACAGTTGATTTGTGTTGTCTCTAGGAATTCTAAAGGGCGTACCGTTGCTTCCTAACCGGTGTCATTTGGGAGATCCGCCTCTGTACGTTCAAATGATTAATTTTGAGACTTTGCTCATGTGTGCAGTAAACCCTTGAATTCCCTAAGACCTTCCTTTCCTCCATCTCCTACCCCATTAAGCCCGCTTCAGTTCATCTCCTGAATTTCTTTGGAATCTGTCAGCCAGCTCTTCCTCAACTTCCTAATACTGAACTTGCCTGTCTGTTGCGATTAGGTCCTAACTGGTGTCCATATATCTTGTTTCCTTCCAATCCACTCTTCACACAAGAAACCTTCAAAGCAAGTTGGAACGTTGCTCATAAACATCGCTCACAAGCATTGTTTTGAGAATAGAAAACACACTGTTGGCCTTTAAGACTCTGCGTGGTCTAGAATCCTCTCTGCTTCTCTAGCCCCATCTTGTGCCACTTTTGCCCTCACTTTCTATGCTTCAGATACACTGAATTAACCTTAGTTCTCACTCATCTGACAGAAGTCAGTTCAGATACTATTTTTCACTGTGATTCCTAGCATTAAGGAATTTGATTATCAGGTTTTGTATGAGGACTATTTCATCAGGGGTACAGAAGTTCTGGCCATCTCTGGTTTTGGATATCCCTTATTTGTTGAGACCTTTGCGTTGTTTGGTTGCCTTTTGTCTGTTTTCCAGATGGGAAAACAGGAACAAGGGAAGTATAGGTTATTACTAGGTGGGGTTGAACAAGTGGAGCAGCAAACTGCAAAGCAGAAAGAAGAGGGACGTACTATAGAGGGATATGACTTCCATTCTCAAGGCGCCTGCATCCTGTGCAGGGAGACAGCCTAACATAAAATGTGCCTAACAACAAATATATTGACTTCTTACTAAAAATCTCCAGTTCATAGAACCGAGGGGTTTGTACCTTCTCCTTTAAAAGTGATAGTCCTGGGACTTCCCCGGTGGTCCCGTGGTGAAGACTCTGCGCTTCCAACGCAGCAGGCGTGGGTTCAATCCCTGGTTGGGGAGCTAAGATCCCACATGCTGCGCAGCCAAAGAAATTTTTGTCGAACGTTATACTCCTGTATTGTTGGCTTTAGTGGTTTAGATTTTGTTGTACTGTTAAGAAGATTTCAGTTTATTTACCGGGAACAAACAACACATAATGTAAAAATAGTTTCCCAGAAACGATTTCCATCATTCTCTTCCTCCCTTTCTCCCGCAGACTGGTGTTTCACCTTGACAAGTTCTCTGTCATTCCATAGGAAAGCTGTCTGGCTTGGAGGTTGCAATCCCAGGGAATTTTTCATCAGCGGGGAAGTCTCCATCACTACAGAGGAATCAAGGGAGAAGTCAGTCCCTGGTAAGTGAGATGCTCCCCCTAAACACCAACACAGCAGTCGTGTACCTTTCAAGGGGTTCAGGGGCAAGATGGGCAAGGCATTTCTACTAACTCTTCTTAAGGATCACGGACAGTGCCCTATGCTACGAGGTAAGCGGTGACTGCTGTAGTTCTTACTGGTGATCCTTTCCTGTCACTGATTCTCGGCCTTCTTTGTATTTCATAGGACTGTTGTCAGTCCAATACAAAATGAGTCTTATTTTTAAAAACCTGAAATGTTTTACAGAGCCTAGCATTCTCATATAGGGTCCTTTCCATTCTCCCCACTTTCCCGAGAGGCCAAGAACACTTCACACCATGAACTAGGAGAGGGGGTAGAGCCCTTTCTGATGAAATACATCAACAAAGACAGAGCCTTAGCCTGCTTGCTCTCTGGACAGGATCTCGGACCACAAGGTCTTCAATCCTGGTATAAATGAAGGAAGTGAGGACAGTTCAACTGGCACTCTGATAACAAGAGTTCTGAAACACCTTCCGAAGAGACTATAGCAGTAGATGAGGGAAGGGAGTGCTACAGTGTGGCAGTACAGGGGGAACGATCGGCTACAGCAGTGAAAAGTGTGGTACCGATTGGTGTGCTCTCGGGATTCTTGTACATGTAGCATAGATGACCTCTACGGTGGCCCTCCCACCTTCCCACCTGCATTAGGTGTTCTTTTTTTTTGTAATTTATGTTTATGTATTTATTTACTGTTTGAACTTATTTATTCTACGTATTTATGTTTTTGGCCGCACTGGGTCTCTCATTGCTGTGCACGGGCTTTCTCTAGTTGGCGGCTAGCGGGGGCTACTCTCGGTTGCGGTGTGCGGGCATCTCATCGCGGTGGCTTCTCTTGTTGCGGAGCATGGGCTGTAGGCACGTGGGCTTCGGTAGTTGAGGCTCACGGGCTCTAGAATGCAGGCTCCGTCGTCGTGGCACATGCGCTTAGTTGCTGCACGGCATGTGGGATCTTCGCAGACCAGGGCTCGAACCCGTGTCCCCTGCATTGGCAGGCGCCACCAGGGAAGCCCTAGGTGTTCTCATATAGAGTCTAAAAACAGAGAGCACTGAGAGAAGGTAGTGGTTATTAAAGGCTCAGGATCTAAATTCTACCTGTCTCTACACCCCTTCCCAGCTGTCGATTTGACCCCATTTTTGAATGCTGACCTCATTGTTCAACTTTTCTCTGCCGTCTGTATACTCACCTTGAAAACTTGTTTCTGTGATGCGTTGAGCAGACACAGGGTGGCAGACTGCAGAGGTGGAAGCTGGTGGTCGGATATTTGTGGGCTGAATCTCCTTCAGTCCCATTCCCATTTCTGGTTGCCCAGAGGCCCTACTTCCTGTGTGTGACGCCGAGCCGTAGGATTGCGGGCAGGAGCCAAGTTCTCCATACAGTAAAGACCCCAGTGTGCCTTGGTTACAGTAATATACCTGGCTTCCTTCCTGGCAGGGAAGTGACAGGCGGCTATGCCCCTGCTTTGTTCGTGGGCCTCCTGATCCAGCAGTTCCCTTGGCTCTGCCCCTGTCGTCAGCTGCCCCTAGGATAACTCTGAGCCCTAGCCACTTCTCTGGTAGATTTCCCTATTCCCCCACTACAGTCACACCTGAATAAGGCAACTCAGACCTTTCAGAGATGTGTCCTGAACCTCTTGTTTTCTGAAATACCTATCTGGTGGTTGTGAGACTTAAGGCCAGCGTCCCCGAGAGACTTTTTCTATTTCTCCTAGTAAACCTAGACTCATCTTCTGTCACCTTCAACTCTACTCCAATTGTGTTCTTTCAACCCAGACCTCTGACCCTGCTTTTTACTTCTGCCATTTCATCCTCGCTCCTGCTTCCTTTCCTAAATCCATACGTCTCTTTTGGCCTTCCTAGCCCTGGGCCAAGTTCCTTCCTCTTTGCTCAGTTTTTACCCCTTTCCTTCATTCTCCCATCCAACTTTCAGTCCTTCCTTTCTCACGCCCCAGTTAGCAGCATCTGAAAATTCGAAAGGTTTGTTACTCGTCTATTAATTGTATTCCATTTACTTATTCAGTTCTATACCTGTCTTACCTGTGTATGGAAGAACAGCTGGTAGCCAAGGTGGCACCAAGAATCCTAGCAGCTCTCACTTGACGTATCCGTAGTAGTCGGCAATTTCCATTTCGTTTTCCCTCTCGGTGAAAAATTGCAGCTTGCCCGAAGAGGTGTATCCGGCAGCATTCTCCCGTTGTTGTTGAGCCCGCCTCTTCATGGCCTCTCGCTCTGGCCTCTGCTCTTGTTCGATGGGCTTTGACATGACTGGCTCAGGCACGTTGGGTTCCCTCCATGGAACTCGTTGCTTGCTGAAGTCTTGGAGTAGAAAGTGGGTTTGGAGCTTGGGTGGGGACTGGCGCTTATTCACAGCAGGGGGAACAGGCTCCCGCTGGAGAGGAGCGCCAGATGAAGTTTTGGAGGGTGCAGGCCTAGGAGCAGCAGACTGAGGGACACGAGGCTGGGTATGGTTGGGCCAAGCCGGTTGGGTTGGGTTGGTCACAGTTGGCTGAGCTGGTTTGGCGGGGCCTGGCAAAGAGGCAGGAGCTGGCTGGGATGAATTGGCTGCAGCAGGTTGAGCTGAGTCAGTAGAACCAGGCTGGGCACGGTAAGCCCCAGCAGGCCGATGTGAGGCCAGAGACTGTGGCCTCCGAGGAGCGGGTCGAGCTTGAGGCTTGTCCCAGGCAGAAAAAGGCAGAGGTATCAACTTGACCTTCCCAGGAGGAGGCCGCTCATACTGGGCTGGAGACGGACACTCTGTTTCAGCACTGCTGTCTGGTTTCTGGGCTTGGACTTGCGTTTTCTCAGGACCCTTCCCCTCACGTGGGGTATGCCGCCATGGCTGGATAGCTGGGGGTGGCTGGGGGTCTTTGGGGTTGCTTGACTTTCCCAAGAGCCGACAGGAAGAGCGCCCAGTTTTCGTCTCATTCTTCTTCCCCAGCGCATGAAGAACCTTCACAGACTCCAGCATGCGCACGCCAAGGGAGGTTCGAGGCTTTTGAAAGCTCTGTTGGAGAAGCTCAGTTTGGTGTTCCTTTCGCTTCGTGTGGGGGATTGCTGGCTTCTCTTCTGCCTTGACTTTGTTCCCTGACTGCTTGTTCTCCTCAGCCTTGTTTCTCCCTCTGGTCCTTTTGGTCTTTTCCTGCCCGTGGCTCTTAGTTTTGCTGATCTTTCTGGATGCAGCTTTCTGAGGTTTGCCTTGAGAGTGCTTGGCCGTGTTCACAGGAGCCCTGTCACTGACTGCAGCGTGGCATATAACCACTTCTCCCCCTAACAGGCACTCTGGATTCTTTGGCTGGATTTTGGCCTTGGGAGCGCCACTGATAGGCTCAGAGGCTTTCTGTTTGTTCTTCCTGGGTTGATCAGAGGGAACCTTTATGACACTTGGCTTTTCCTGCACCTGATTCACCTTAATGGCTCTGGTGTCTTTAGCTTTGATCACGTTGGGACCTTGGGATTGATCAAGATCTTTCAAAGGATTAAAGAGCTGGGGAAGGTGAATATCCTCCGCCAGTGTAGTAATGTCTGCAAGACCACTGCTAGGTTCAATCCCATTTTCAAGTGTCCCTAGGTCCTGACGACTCCGGCTGTTCTCTCCCAGATCAGCATTTTCAGAACCAGGCTGCTCCTCTTGGCTGAGGGGATCGGTGCAGGCCAGCGGCTGGTGAATATCAGGGATTCCTAAAGGGAGTAGTGGAGGATCTTGGTTCTCTGTTGGGATCTGGTAGGCATCCAGAGGCTTTGAAAGCTTGGTTTTGATATCATCCACGTGCTTACTCTCTATTTGTCCCTGGCTTGGAGCTGGAGGCAGGGCCAGGAGACGCCTGGCACTCTGGACTGGAGCTGTCACTGAAATGTCCCCAAGTTCAGATGGTGGGTTACTCTCAAGTATGTGGCTGTTTCTGCTACTGCAGGACTTGGGGAGTTCTTGACTTTGTGTCACACAAAACGTCTGGCTTGGAGGTTGCAATCCCAGGGAATTTTTCATCACCAGGGGGGAGGTCTCCATCCCTACAAAGGGATCAAGGGAGAAGTCAGTCCCTGGTAAGTGAGATGCTCCCCCTAAACACCAACACAGCAGTCGTGTACCTTTCAAGGGGTTCAGGGGCAAGATGGGCAAGGCATTTCTACTAACTCTTCTTAAGGATCACGGACAGTGCCCTATGCTACGAGGTAAGCGGTGACTGTTGTAATTCTTACTGGTGAGCCTTTCCTGTCGCTGATTCTCGGCTCGCTTTGTATTTCATAGGACTGTTTATAAGTCCAATACAAAATGAGTCTTATTTTTAAAAACCTGAAATGTTTTACAAAGCCTAGCATTCTCATATAGGGTCCTTTCCATTCTCCCCACTTTCCCGAGAGGCCAAGAACACGTCACACCATGAACTAGGAGAGGGGGTAGAGCCCTTGCTGATGAAATACATCAACAAAGACAGAGTCTTAGCCTGCTTGCTCTCTGGACAGGATCTCGGACCACAAGGTCTTCAATCCTGGTATAAATGAAGGAAGTGAGGACAGTTCAACTGGCACTCTCATAACAAGAGTTCTGAAACACCTTCCGAAGAGACTATAGCAGTAGATGAGGGAAGGGAGTGCTACAGTGTGGCAGTACAGGGGGAACGATCGGCTACAGCAGTGAAAAGTGTGGTACCGATTGGTGTGCTCTCGGGGTTCTTGTACATGTAGCATAGATGACCTCTACAGTGGCCCTCCCACCGTCCCACCTGCATTAGGTGTTCTTTTTTTTTTGTAATTTATGTTTATGTATTTATTTACTGTTTGAACTTATTTATTCTACGTATTTATGTTTTTGGCTGCACTGGGTCTCTCATTGCTGTGCACGGGCTTTCTCTAGTTGGCGGCTAGCGGGGGCTACTCTTGGTTGCGGTGTGCGGGCTTCTCATCGCGGTGGCTTCTCTTGTTGCGGAGCATGGGCTGTAGGCACGTGGGCTTCGGTAGTTGAGGCTCACGGGCTCTAGAATGCAGGCTCCGTCGTTGTGGCACATGCGCTTAGTTGCTGCACGGCATGTGGGATCTTCGCAGACCAGGGCTCGAACCCGTGTCCCCCGCATTGCATTGGCAGGCGGATTCTTAACCACGGCGCCACCAGGGAAGCCCTAGGTGTTCTCATAGAGAGTCTAAAAACAGAGGGCACTGAGCGAAGGTAGTGGTTATTAAAGGCTCAGGATCTGAATTCTACCTGCCTCTACACCCCTTCCCAGCTGTCGATTTGACCCCATTTTTGAATGCCGACCTCATTCTTCAACTTTCTCTGGCGTTTGTTATACTCACCTTGAAAACTTGTTTCTGTGATGCGTTGAGCAGACACAGGGTGGCAGACTGCAGAGGTGGAAGCTGGTGGTCGGATATTTGTGGGCTGAATCTCCTTCGGTCCCATTCCCATTTCTGGTTGCCCAGAGGCCCGACTTCCTGTGTATGACGCCGAGCCGTAGGATTGCGGGCAGGAGCCAAGTTCTCCATACAGTAAAGACCCCAGTGTGCCTTGGTTATAGTAATATACCTGGCTTCCTTCCTGGCAGGGAAGTGGCAGGCGGCTCTGCCCCTGATTTGGAATCTGAGATGGTGTTCCCTGAGCAAGGCTGGCAGAAAGCGATGGATGTAGAGGGACCATGTTCTTGGCGTCTGAAGTTTTATCATACTGGGCTGCCAGAAACATGGAGGAGGCAGCTGTGTGGCGGTCAGTGAGTGCCAGAGTAAAGTCTCCGAGTGAAGAAGAATTCTTTTCAGTGCTTGCTGTGATGTCCCACTCAAGAACACCTGGATAGGAAGCAGCTGAAGTGGAGATCTGGCTGTGGTCAGTAACTCCAGATAACATAGTCGTGCTAGAATGTTGGTAAAGGTAGGCACTACCCATGAGTGTCTGGAAAGGGGTACCGGTAGCCGATGCCGAACTGACGGCAGGGGCAGAGACTCTGGAGAAGTTGCAGACACTTCGTGTTAGGGAAGTTGCATTGCTCACCACAGGAGGAGAATGCTGCAGAGAATTTAGAGTTCCAAGTAGAGATGGATGTTGGAAATTTTCTGTAAGAACAAG
Organism: Balaenoptera borealis; assembly: GCF_965194805.1. NCBI lineage: Eukaryota > Metazoa > Chordata > Mammalia > Artiodactyla > Balaenopteridae > Balaenoptera > Balaenoptera borealis. The sequence goes on along the minus strand of NW_028123040.1, from coordinate 74,475 downwards.
AGGGTCATGAAAAACTCAGGGAGGTTGAGAAATTCTCACTACGTTTGAGGAACGGCATCATCTGAAGGTTCTTGCTATCAGGACACCTCTACTATCACTACTTCCTGAGAAACCCAAAATCAGACAGTTAATGATGGCTGTAAGGACTGAGCAGTTTTCCACTCTTCTCTATTAACTGCCTGTGCTCCCATCTTGGGCACAGACGGGCAGAAGAGCCAAGTGGTGTGGTTCAGAGATTGTTCTCTAGGCTGGAAGCAACCTTCTCCCTGCCCTGTCTTTCCCTTCAGCCTGCACTCGTATTGACTTCTATGCTATTTCCTAGACTGGAAGCATTTTAGAACTAGGAGGCCCTTAGAGAACTTCGATGTTCTCAGTCTCATTTCGTAAGGAAACTGAGGCTCAGAGAGGTCGGGTTGACTTGTTCAAGTTCTCTCATTATGTTAGTATCATTACCAGGTTTCAGAACCTAAGTATCCTGACTTCCTTGCCAGGACTCCACTCTGAGCATGATACTGCCAGAAAGCAGGAGAAATAGAACTTATAATATAGGCATTTTTTTTGTCCATTAGAAAACAGTACGGCTGTTACCATTGTCGTCTTCAGTGTCTCCCTTTGCTTGTGCAGTTCCCACGCTATTACCTAGAGGTGACGTACAGCTCAGTCCAACTGGTGAATTGAAAGAGTCATTTTTGCCCTCTTCAAGCCTGGTTTCTCATCCTACCTCAAAATGATTACCCGAAAGTGGATTTCTTAAGTGCTTTTGGAAAGGGAAGAGTTATCTGATTACTTCAGATTCCTCACCTGTAAAGTGGTTATAACACCACCACCAATAATAATAGCAGTAATAATTAATAGATGAATAAGCTGATCTATTGCGTATGATTTATATGGAGGAAGATACAATAAGTTCTAGAAAGACAAAGAAAAATCATGACAAGCATATTACGTTAACGAAAAAGAAATCCATAGATATTAATGAAAACTGGGGTATGTGGCAAGTATCGAAGCCTAATGAATTTACTAACAAATGGCATTCTGTACTATCCATGCAATATTATGAAAGTGAATTTTGCCCACTCTATTTTAGTGAATACTATTAACCAGAAGACACGATGGAGGTGATAGAGGTGAATGAATTCCTAGCCAATGCATACAGACAGAGAAGGTATGTCAGTAAAAAATGCATAACAAGCAACAGAATGCAATAAATGTGCATGTATAGGTAGCCACAACACATATAGACAAGTATTTCAATGAAAACCGGTACGAAGCAGACAGCAAAATAATAAGTGTAAAAGAGTTTCATTATTGTGCTCCTTCATATTTTTACCCAGCAAGTAAGAGGTATTAAGCCTAGGAGAAATATATATTTCAATGAATATAGCTTATATAATAAGCAGAAAGGAAGCTTAAAATGTATCAGGAAGGTTTTTGGATTTATCCTAGAACTTAGATTAGAATCATCTTCAGCATCCAAGAAGATGGCATCCCAAAACCTCAAAAAACCATCATGCCTAGAATCCAATTAAAAAAGATTTTCAAATGTAAGAAAATCCACAGGACTCCACAATATGGTTTTCGATAAACGTGGATGTTTGTTTGTTTTGTTTCTTTGGCCGCGCCGCGTGGCCCTGGCCGTGAAAGCACCGAGTCCTAAGCACTGGACCGCCAGGGAATTCCCTAAGTGGGGGGGGGAATTAGAGATGTGGGGCTTGACTTTTTCTTCTTCTTCTTCTTCTTCTTCGGTAGCTAAGCTCTACAAGCGAACGATGGCTGTTGATCAATGTGCTCTCTGTGTTAGGAAGGAAATAACTGTAAAAATGAAAAGCAGCCTTGCCTTAGAACCTACATATCACACAAAGGAAAATAGTCCTTCTGATTCAATTTAGAAGATATCACTTAAAATGTTGAATTGGTGAAATGTCTACCTAGTTTAAAAATTAGAAAGAATAAAACACTGAAAAGCAGCCCCCTAGATAACCACTGTGGTTGCTTGTTTATAGGAGGCATCATTTCTAAAACGTATTTCTAAAATGTTTATATTCAAAACTGTCAAGTGGCCAACTGTATTCAGAGAGGCAATAAAAGAAAGAAAACGGAGTATGACTTTTCTGATAAGCTGCCTTTCCTGGTGATCCCCTGTTCTGGCCTTACTTTCCTTCTTAGTCTGTTAATGTAAGGGTTTGCTACCATCAACTTGGTTTTGCCCTGCTCTGAGCAGGTTTCCCTCTGTGCTGTTTCTGCTTTAATTGAAAATCTTTGGTTCCCATCAGCATTCCATTGCAAACTCCGTTTTTCTTGAGAGCTCCTCTATGCTTTCCCTCTTCATTCTTACATTTTCTCCCATCTCTTGGTGCCTGTTGGCCTGTGCTAATGAAAACCATCCTAAACTTCCTTACGCTCGACTCTGTGCCTCCCTGTAGAGCCCAGTACTCTCCATCCTCTCTCCCTATTCTCTCTTTTCAACTAGTCGAAATCCTAGTGGAGGGAGACCATTAGAGATGAAACATCTTGGTATATATTGCTAGTTTTCTATGTCCCCTGGCTTTTCTATGTTTCTGTTGAAACACTCTTGAGAAGTGTCTGATTTCGTTTTCTACATGGGTACCCTTTAAGGCTCAATACTGGAAAAGAAGGGGATCAGAGTGATCAACCCAACGTGGTATCCTAACGTAACAGTTAAGGAAAGCAACAGGCTTTGTGAGACAGCCAGTGATTTGTCCAAAGTCACACAGATAGTAAACGTCAAAGTCAAAACTGAAATTAGGTCTCCAGACGTGTAGTTCAATACTTTCCCTCATTATTCCATGCTATTTTGAATCTCCTACTTACTCAATTTAGGGGCAAAAGAAATCGAACGCAAAACTTTCCAAAGTTTCTTTTCTTACCTGACATGGTCAGAGAAGAGGAAGCATCCACTGCAGGTACAAGGGATGAGGAGACAACACTAGAGGATGTCCGAGTGGCTGCAGCTGAACGGCGCACGTGTCCAGTACAGAGGTCACTGGTTACTGGTCCAAACAGCTCCACGGAAACCCCAAGACTCTACCAAGTGGTAGTAGGTTTGGTAGGAGAGTGATGTCACAAAGCAGGCAGTTGAAAGGTATGAGAGAGCCAATAGGGAGGTCCGATCCCCAACAGGAAGGCGGGCTTGGGTGAAGAGAGTGTAGGAGAGCTAAAACAACACCTGAGTTTCTGAGCTCTGGGGAGGAAATCCTAGAAGACAGATTTACCTCCCCCAGGCTCTTCCATTAGGGAAATCATTGCCACATTTCTTACAGACGTTCATTAATACACTGAACTAAGAGTTACTTATATTCTACAGAGTATTCTATTTTATGTATCATATACTTAGAGCTATATAGATCTTCTTTAATTAATAATCCTTAGGAAGGAAAGAGCCATCTAGTTTGAACTATTACAGTTGTTCTGAAATCATATGTGTCTAATGAGTGAACTGATAGCAGCTTTTAAGGAGCCAAAGTAGGGATTAAGAAGCTCTTTTTGTAACTTGGTTCAAGAGTAGGGTGAAGTTTGTTGAGTGTACCTTGTGGAGAATGTTGTGGTCCAAGGCTCTTCTCTTTTAGTTTCTTCTCCTTGACTCCTACCTTCCTTGGGCTGGGCTAGGCTGGGGGCCAGGTTGGACTTGCGACTTAACGTTTCTCTTCCGCTTTCTCTTTTTTTTTTTTCTTCCATTATGGGCATTGCTTCGAGGACAAGCCTTGATCTTGCATTGGACGTTACTTCCTGTCACCTTCCAGCAGCAGGAGTCTTCTTTTCAGTGCTTGATGCTTCACGAAATAGACTCTGCCCGTTGGCAGCAAATACCAGAGAGCTAGGAGACAGAGCTGGTTGCAGACCTTTCCTCTTCCAGCCTTTGGTTGCAATTGTTTGGCCCATAATTTGCTAGCTCTAGTTCCTTGGGCCACACAGGTATCCTGCCATCTCCAGCTCTTGTTATATGTGAGAGACATTCTGAACACTGTCCCTTTTTCTTTGCACAGAAGTATATACAGTGTGGCAGTTACTGTAATCTCCTCCGCCTTGCAAACAGCCACTCTAGAATCTTGGACCTCTAGGACTCTCTGTCTTGCATGCTTGGGGGCAAGGCCAAGCAAAATGAAGAGGAGAATAATTAGAGAAAGAGGAGGACGTTGGTGGAGAATTGGGAGCAGGTAAGGTGAAAGGGCACAGGAGAAAAGAGATGCATGTAGACTTTTTGGTTTCTGTGGGAAACAGGTTGACACACTTGGGCCTCATTTGGTATTAACAGAACAGAGAGTTAAAGATCTAAGTAGCTAGATAGTGTGCAGCAACTGCCATGAAGTCTGTACACTGAAGAGAAGAGTCTCACATCTAGTTTTCATTTTGTTTTATGTCATAGTACCTTATTTATAGCATTCACTGGTGTGTTTGTAGAATACAGATGTTTTCAAATGCTCTGGTTTTGTCTACATGGTTATCTCCTTGTCCTGTTTGTAAGGAATCCAACATTGTAAGACATATTGCATGTTTTTCTCTTGACGATTGTTGACCTTGAAGCGTCATGAACTAACTTGAGCTGTTGGATTCTGTGGAGAAACGTTCAAAAGGGTCTGTGAAAAAGGCACTGTGGTGAGTCGCATTATGCACCCGAGCGTAAGGAGCAAGATATCTGCCACCAGCCCAGCTTGGCCTGGATTGCCTCTGTTTTAGTTCCCCTGGTTAGTGCTTTTCTCCCTAACCACTCTTGTGACTGTGATAATGTGAGTAAGGGCGGAGTTGCTAATGATCTATGTGTGAGGTAAGCTGGTTTGAGGGAGGAAATCTATGGACCTAGTCATTTTCCTTGGTGGTAAGCTTTCAGGGGTGCAGAGATGGATCTTCCTGGGGCCTTTTCTGGTCCCAGGAAGATATCGCATAGATGGGACCTCCCAAGACACACATTGAATCTTTAGGCCTGTTTTTCCTATTATGAGGTACGAACGAGTTTCTTCACTGATGGGGATGATGCTTATCTGAGAAGAAATTGTGAAAGGTGGTGTAGTGTAGAGGTGTGGCTTAAGCTTTTAAGTTTTCCTCCAGGTTTTTCCCCTAAGCTTCCTACTTCGGACGGCCTACTTACATGATACTAGTAGGTGATGTCCGGCTAACAACTTCCTAAATATACCTGCAAGCCAGATCAGTGTCTCTTTTCTCTGTATTCCCATGGAAATCAAGAGTCCCGCCGAATTTTCCATCGAAACAGTTGATTTGTGTTGTCTCTAGGAATTCTAAAGGGCGTACCGTTGCTTCCTAACCGGTGTCATTTGGGAGATCCGCCTCTGTACGTTCAAATGATTAATTTTGAGACTTTGCTCATGTGTGCAGTAAACCCTTGAATTCCCTAAGACCTTCCTTTCCTCCATCTCCTACCCCATTAAGCCCGCTTCAGTTCATCTCCTGAATTTCTTTGGAATCTGTCAGCCAGCTCTTCCTCAACTTCCTAATACTGAACTTGCCTGTCTGTTGCGATTAGGTCCTAACTGGTGTCCATATATCTTGTTTCCTTCCAATCCACTCTTCACACAAGAAACCTTCAAAGCAAGTTGGAACGTTGCTCATAAACATCGCTCACAAGCATTGTTTTGAGAATAGAAAACACACTGTTGGCCTTTAAGACTCTGCGTGGTCTAGAATCCTCTCTGCTTCTCTAGCCCCATCTTGTGCCACTTTTGCCCTCACTTTCTATGCTTCAGATACACTGAATTAACCTTAGTTCTCACTCATCTGACAGAAGTCAGTTCAGATACTATTTTTCACTGTGATTCCTAGCATTAAGGAATTTGATTATCAGGTTTTGTATGAGGACTATTTCATCAGGGGTACAGAAGTTCTGGCCATCTCTGGTTTTGGATATCCCTTATTTGTTGAGACCTTTGCGTTGTTTGGTTGCCTTTTGTCTGTTTTCCAGATGGGAAAACAGGAACAAGGGAAGTATAGGTTATTACTAGGTGGGGTTGAACAAGTGGAGCAGCAAACTGCAAAGCAGAAAGAAGAGGGACGTACTATAGAGGGATATGACTTCCATTCTCAAGGCGCCTGCATCCTGTGCAGGGAGACAGCCTAACATAAAATGTGCCTAACAACAAATATATTGACTTCTTACTAAAAATCTCCAGTTCATAGAACCGAGGGGTTTGTACCTTCTCCTTTAAAAGTGATAGTCCTGGGACTTCCCCGGTGGTCCCGTGGTGAAGACTCTGCGCTTCCAATGCAGCAGGCGTGGGTTCAATCCCTGGTTGGGGAGCTAAGATCCCACATGCTGCACAGCCAAAGAAATTTTTGTCGAACGTTATACTCCTGTATTGTTGGCTTTAGTGGTTTAGATTTTGTTGTACTGTTAAGAAGATTTCAGTTTATTTACCGGGAACAAACAACACATAATGTAAAAATAGTTTCCCAGAAACGATTTCCATCATTCTCTTCCTCCCTTTCTCCCGCAGACTGGTGTTTCACCTTGACAAGTTCTCTGTCATTCCATAGGAAAGCTGTCTGGCTTGGAGGTTGCAATCCCAGGGAATTTTTCATCAGCGGGGAAGTCTCCATCACTACAGAGGAATCAAGGGAGAAGTCAGTCCCTGGTAAGTGAGATGCTCCCCCTAAACACCAACACAGCAGTCGTGTACCTTTCAAGGGGTTCAGGGGCAAGATGGGCAAGGCATTTCTACTAACTCTTCTTAAGGATCACGGACAGTGCCCTATGCTACGAGGTAAGCGGTGACTGCTGTAGTTCTTACTGGTGATCCTTTCCTGTCACTGATTCTCGGCCTTCTTTGTATTTCATAGGACTGTTGTCAGTCCAATACAAAATGAGTCTTATTTTTAAAAACCTGAAATGTTTTACAGAGCCTAGCATTCTCATATAGGGTCCTTTCCATTCTCCCCACTTTCCCGAGAGGCCAAGAACACTTCACACCATGAACTAGGAGAGGGGGTAGAGCCCTTTTTGATGAAATACATCAACAAAGACAGAGCCTTAGCCTGCTTGCTCTCTGGACAGGATCTCGGACCACAAGGTCTTCAATCCTGGTATAAATGAAGGAAGTGAGGACAGTTCAACTGGCACTCTGATAACAAGAGTTCGGAAACACCTTCCAAAGAGACTATAGCAGTAGATGAGGGAAGGGAGTGCTACAGTGTGGCAGTACAGGGGGAATGATCGGCTACAGCAGTGAAAAGTGTGGTACCGATTGGTGTGCTCTCGGGGTTCTTGTACATGTAGCATAGATGACCTCTACAGTGGCCCTCCCACCTTCCCACCTGCATTAGGTGTTCTTTTTTTTTGTAATTTATGTTTATGTATTTATTTACTGTTTGAACTTATTTATTCTACGTATTTATTTTTTTGGCTGCACTGGGTCTCTCATTGCTGTGCACGGGCTTTCTCTAGTTGGCGGCTAGCGGGGGCTACTCTCGGTTGCGGTGTGCGGGCATCTCATCGCGGTGGCTTCTCTTGTTGCGGAGCATGGGCTGTAGGCACGTGGGCTTCGGTAGTTGAGGCTCACGGGCTCTAGAATGCAGGCTCCGTCGTTGTGGCACATGCGCTTAGTTGCTGCACGGCATGTGGGATCTTCGCAGACCAGGGCTCGAACCCGTGTCCCCTGCATTGGCAGGCGCCACCAGGGAAGCCCTAGGTGTTCTCATATAGAGTCTAAAAACAGAGAGCACTGAGAGAAGGTAGTGGTTATTAAAGGCTCAGGATCTAAATTCTACCTGTCTCTACACCCCTTCCCAGCTGTCGATTTGACCCCATTTTTGAATGCCGACCTCATTCTTCAACTTTCTCTGGCGTTTGTTATACTCACCTTGAAAACTTGTTTCTGTGATGCGTTGAGCAGACACAGGGTGGCAGACTGCAGAGGTGGAAGCTGGTGGTCGGATATTTGTGGGCTGAATCTCCTTCAGTCCCATTCCCATTTCTGGTTGCCCAGAGGCCCGACTTCCTGTGTATGACGCCGAGCCGTAGGATTGCGGGCAGGAGCCAAGTTCTCCATACAGTAAAGACCCCAGTGTGCCTTGGTTACAGTAATATACCTGGCTTCCTTCCTGGCAGGGAAGTGACAGGCGGCTCTGCCCCTGATTTGGAATCTGAGATGGTGTTCCCTGAGCAAGGCTGGCAGAAAGCGATGGATGTAGAGGGACCATGTTCTTGGCGTCTGAAGTTTTATCATCCTGGGCTGCCAGAAACATGGAGGAGGCAGCTGTGTGGCGGTCAGTGAGTGCCAGAGTAAAGTCTCCGAGTGAAGAAGAATTCTTTTCAGTGCTTGCTGTGATGTCCCACTCAAGAACACCTGGATAGGAAGCAGCTGAAGTGGAGATCTGGCTGTGGTCAGTAACTCCAGATAACATAGTCGTGCTAGAATGTTGGTAAAGGTAGGCACTACCCATGAGTGTCTGGAAAGGGGTACCAGTAGCCGATGCCGAACTGACGGCAGGGGCAGAGACTCTGGAGAAGTTGCAGACACTTCGTGTTAGGGAAGTTGCATTGCTCACCACAGGAGGAGAATGCTGCAGAGAATTTAGAGTTCCAAGTAGAGATGGATGTTGGAAATTTTCTGTAAGAACAAGAGGGTCATGAAAAACTCAGGGAGGTTGAGAAATTCTCACTACGTTTGAGGAACGGCATCATCTGAAGGTTCTTGCTATCAGGACACCTCTACTATCACTACTTCCTGAGAAACCCAAAATCAGACAGTTAATGATGGCTGTAAGGACTGAGCAGTTTTCCACTCTTCTCTATTAACTGCCTGTGCTCCCATCTTGGGCACAGACGGGCAGAAGAGCCAAGTGGTGTGGTTCAGAGATTGTTCTCTAGGCTGGAAGCAACCTTCTCCCTGCCCTGTCTTTCCCTTCAGCCTGCACTCGTATTGACTTCTATGCTATTTCCTAGACTGGAAGCATTTTAGAACTAGGAGGCCCTTAGAGAACTTCGATGTTCTCAGTCTCATTTCGTGAGTAAGGAAACTGAGGCTCAGAGAGGTCGGGTTGACTTGTTCAAGTTCTCTCATTATGTTAGTATCATTACCAGGTTTCAGAACCTAAGTATCCTGACTTCCTTGCCAGGACTCCACTCTGAGCATGATACTGCCAGAAAGCAGGAGAAATAGAACTTATAATATAGGCATTTTTTTTGTCCATTAGAAAACAGTACGGCTGTTACCATTGTCGTCTTCAGTGTCTCCCTTTGCTTGTGCAGTTCCCACGCTATTACCTAGAGGTGACGTACAGCTCAGTCCAACTGGTGAATTGAAAGAGTCATTTTTGCCCTCTTCAAGCCTGGTTTCTCATCCTACCTCAAAATGATTACCCGAAAGTGGATTTCTTAAGTGCTTTTGGAAAGGGAAGAGTTATCTGATTACTTCAGATTCCTCACCTGTAAAGTGGTTATAACACCACCACCAATAATAATAGCAGTAATAATTAATAGATGAATAAGCTGATCTATTGCGTATGATTTATATGGAGGAAGATACAATAAGTTCTAGAAAGACAAAGAAAAATCATGACAAGCATATTACGTTAACGAAAAAGAAATCCATAGATATTAATGAAAACTGGGGTATGTGGCAAGTATCGAAGCCTAATGAATTTACTAACAAATGGCATTCTGTACTATCCATGCAATATTATGAAAGTGAATTTTGCCCACTCTATTTTAGTGAATACTATTAACCAGAAGACACGATGGAGGTGATAGAGGTGAATGAATTCCTAGCCAATGCATACAGACAGAGAAGGTATGTCAGTAAAAAATGCATAACAAGCAACAGAATGCAATAAATGTGCATGTATAGGTAGCCACAACACATATAGACAAGTATTTCAATGAAAACCGGTACGAAGCAGACAGCAAAATAATAAGTGTAAAAGAGTTTCATTATTGTGCTCCTTCATATTTTTACCCAGCAAGTAAGAGGTATTAAGCCTAGGAGAAATATATATTTCAATGAATATAGCTTATATAATAAGCAGAAAGGAAGCTTAAAATGTATCAGGAAGGTTTTTGGATTTATCCTAGAACTTAGATTAGAATCATCTTCAGCATCCAAGAAGATGGCATCCCAAAACCTCAAAAAACCATCATGCCTAGAATCCAATTAAAAAAGATTTTCAAATGTAAGAAAATCCACAGGACTCCACAATATGGTTTTCGATAAACGTGGATGTTTGTTTGTTTTGTTTCTTTGGCCGCGCCGCGTGGCCCTGGCCGTGAAAGCACCGAGTCCTAAGCACTGGACCGCCAGGGAATTCCCTAAGTGGGGGGGGGAATTAGAGATGTGGGGCTTGACTTTTTCTTCTTCTTCTTCTTCTTCTTCGGTAGCTAAGCTCTACAAGCGAACGATGGCTGTTGATCAATGTGCTCTCTGTGTTAGGAAGGAAATAACTGTAAAAATGAAAAGCAGCCTTGCCTTAGAACCTACATATCACACAAAGGAAAATAGTCCTTCTGATTCAATTTAGAAGATATCACTTAAAATGTTGAATTGGTGAAATGTCTACCTAGTTTAAAAATTAGAAAGAATAAAACACTGAAAAGCAGCCCCCTAGATAACCACTGTGGTTGCTTGTTTATAGGAGGCATCATTTCTAAAACGTATTTCTAAAATGTTTATATTCAAAACTGTCAAGTGGCCAACTGTATTCAGAGAGGCAATAAAAGAAAGAAAACGGAGTATGACTTTTCTGATAAGCTGCCTTTCCTGGTGATCCCCTGTTCTGGCCTTACTTTCCTTCTTAGTCTGTTAATGTAAGGGTTTGCTACCATCAACTTGGTTTTGCCCTGCTCTGAGCAGGTTTCCCTCTGTGCTGTTTCTGCTTTAATTGAAAATCTTTGGTTCCCATCAGCATTCCATTGCAAACTCCGTTTTTCTTGAGAGCTCCTCTATGCTTTCCCTCTTCATTCTTACATTTTCTCCCATCTCTTGGTGCCTGTTGGCCTGTGCTAATGAAAACCATCCTAAACTTCCTTACGCTCGACTCTGTGCCTCCCTGTAGAGCCCAGTACTCTCCATCCTCTCTCCCTATTCTCTCTTTTCAACTAGTCGAAATCCTAGTGGAGGGAGACCATTAGAGATGAAACATCTTGGTATATATTGCTAGTTTTCTATGTCCCCTGGCTTTTCTATGTTTCTGTTGAAACACTCTTGAGAAGTGTCTGATTTCGTTTTCTACATGGGTACCCTTTAAGGCTCAATACTGGAAAAGAAGGGGATCAGAGTGATCAACCCAACGTGGTATCCTAACGTAACAGTTAAGGAAAGCAACAGGCTTTGTGAGACAGCCAGTGATTTGTCCAAAGTCACACAGATAGTAAACGTCAAAGTCAAAACTGAAATTAGGTCTCCAGACGTGTAGTTCAATACTTTCCCTCATTATTCCATGCTATTTTGAATCTCCTACTTACTCAATTTAGGGGCAAAAGAAATCGAACGCAAAACTTTCCAAAGTTTCTTTTCTTACCTGACATGGTCAGAGAAGAGGAAGCATCCACTGCAGGTACAAGGGATGAGGAGACAACACTAGAGGATGTCCGAGTGGCTGCAGCTGAACGGCGCACGTGTCCAGTACAGAGGTCACTGGTTACTGGTCCAAACAGCTCCACGGAAACCCCAAGACTCTACCAAGTGGTAGTAGGTTTGGTAGGAGAGTGATGTCACAAAGCAGGCAGTTGAAAGGTATGAGAGAGCCAATAGGGAGGTCCGATCCCCAACAGGAAGGCGGGCTTGGGTGAAGAGAGTGTAGGAGAGCTAAAACAACACCTGAGTTTCTGAGCTCTGGGGAGGAAATCCTAGAAGACAGATTTACCTCCCCCAGGCTCTTCCATTAGGGAAATCATTGCCACATTTCTTACAGACGTTCATTAATACACTGAACTAAGAGTTACTTATATTCTACAGAGTATTCTATTTTATGTATCATATACTTAGAGCTATATAGATCTTCTTTAATTAATAATCCTTAGGAAGGAAAGAGCCATCTAGTTTGAACTATTACAGTTGTTCTGAAATCATATGTGTCTAATGAGTGAACTGATAGCAGCTTTTAAGGAGCCAAAGTAGGGATTAAGAAGCTCTCTTTGTAACTTGGTTCAAGAGTAGGGTGAAGTTTGTTGAGTGTACCTTGTGGAGAATGTTGTGGTCCAAGGCTCTTCTCTTTTAGTTTCTTCTCCTTGACTCCTACCTTCCTTGGGCTGGGCTAGGCTGGGGGCCAGGTTGGACTTGCGACTTAACGTTTCTCTTCCGCTTTCTCTTTTTTTTTTTTCTTCCATTATGGGCATTGCTTCGAGGACAAGCCTTGATCTTGCATTGGACGTTACTTCCTGTCACCTTCCAGCAGCAGGAGTCTTCTTTTCAGTGCTTGATGCTTCACGAAATAGACTCTGCCCGTTGGCAGCAAATACCAGAGAGCTAGGAGACAGAGCTGGTTGCAGACCTTTCCTCTTCCAGCCTTTGGTTGCAATTGTTTGGCCCATAATTTGCTAGCTCTAGTTCCTTGGGCCACACAGGTATCCTGCCATCTCCAGCTCTTGTTATATGTGAGAGACATTCTGAACACTGTCCCTTTTTCTTTGCACAGAAGTATATACAGTGTGGCAGTTACTGTAATCTCCTCCGCCTTGCAAACAGCCACTCTAGAATCTTGGACCTCTAGGACTCTCTGTCTTGCATGCTTGGGGGCAAGGCCAAGCAAAATGAAGAGGAGAATAATTAGAGAAAGAGGAGGACGTTGGTGGAGAATTGGGAGCAGGTAAGGTGAAAGGGCACAGGAGAAAAGAGATGCATGTAGACTTTTTGGTTTCTGTGGGAAACAGGTTGACACACTTGGGCCTCATTTGGTATTAACAGAACAGAGAGTTAAAGATCTAAGTAGCTAGATAGTGTGCAGCAACTGCCATGAAGTCTGTACACTGAAGAGAAGAGTCTCACATCTAGTTTTCATTTTGTTTTATGTCATAGTACCTTATTTATAGCATTCACTGGTGTGTTTGTAGAATACAGATGTTTTCAAATGCTCTGGTTTTGTCTACATGGTTATCTCCTTGTCCTGTTTGTAAGGAATCCAACATTGTAAGACATATTGCATGTTTTTCTCTTGACGATTGTTGACCTTGAAGCGTCATGAACTAACTTGAGCTGTTGGATTCTGTGGAGAAACGTTCAAAAGGGTCTGTGAAAAAGGCACTGTGGTGAGTCGCATTATGCACCCGAGCGTAAGGAGCAAGATATCTGCCACCAGCCCAGCTTGGCCTGGATTGCCTCTGTTTTAGTTCCCCTGGTTAGTGCTTTTCTCCCTAACCACTCTTGTGACTGTGATAATGTGAGTAAGGGCGGAGTTGCTAATGATCTATGTGTGAGGTAAGCTGGTTTGAGGGAGGAAATCTATGGACCTAGTCATTTTCCTTGGTGGTAAGCTTTCAGGGGTGCAGAGATGGATCTTCCTGGGGCCTTTTCTGGTCCCAGGAAGATATCGCATAGATGGGACCTCCCAAGACACACATTGAATCTTTAGGCCTGTTTTTCCTATTATGAGGTACGAACGAGTTTCTTCACTGATGGGGATGATGCTTATCTGAGAAGAAATTGTGAAAGGTGGTGTAGTGTAGAGGTGTGGCTTAAGCTTTTAAGTTTTCCTCCAGGTTTTTCCCCTAAGCTTCCTACTTCGGACGGCCTACTTACATGATACTAGTAGGTGATGTCCGGCTAACAACTTCCTAAATATACCTGCAAGCCAGATCAGTGTCTCTTTTCTCTGTATTCCCATGGAAATCAAGAGTCCCGCCGAATTTTCCATCGAAACAGTTGATTTGTGTTGTCTCTAGGAATTCTAAAGGGCGTACCGTTGCTTCCTAACCGGTGTCATTTGGGAGATCCGCCTCTGTACGTTCAAATGATTAATTTTGAGACTTTGCTCATGTGTGCAGTAAACCCTTGAATTCCCTAAGACCTTCCTTTCCTCCATCTCCTACCCCATTAAGCCCGCTTCAGTTCATCTCCTGAATTTCTTTGGAATCTGTCAGCCAGCTCTTCCTCAACTTCCTAATACTGAACTTGCCTGTCTGTTGCGATTAGGTCCTAACTGGTGTCCATATATCTTGTTTCCTTCCAATCCACTCTTCACACAAGAAACCTTCAAAGCAAGTTGGAACGTTGCTCATAAACATCGCTCACAAGCATTGTTTTGAGAATAGAAAACACACTGTTGGCCTTTAAGACTCTGCGTGGTCTAGAATCCTCTCTGCTTCTCTAGCCCCATCTTGTGCCACTTTTGCCCTCACTTTCTATGCTTCAGATACACTGAATTAACCTTAGTTCTCACTCATCTGACAGAAGTCAGTTCAGATACTATTTTTCACTGTGATTCCTAGCATTAAGGAATTTGATTATCAGGTTTTGTATGAGGACTATTTCATCAGGGGTACAGAAGTTCTGGCCATCTCTGGTTTTGGATATCCCTTATTTGTTGAGACCTTTGCGTTGTTTGGTTGCCTTTTGTCTGTTTTCCAGATGGGAAAACAGGAACAAGGGAAGTATAGGTTATTACTAGGTGGGGTTGAACAAGTGGAGCAGCAAACTGCAAAGCAGAAAGAAGAGGGACGTACTATAGAGGGATATGACTTCCATTCTCAAGGCGCCTGCATCCTGTGCAGGGAGACAGCCTAACATAAAATGTGCCTAACAACAAATATATTGACTTCTTACTAAAAATCTCCAGTTCATAGAACCGAGGGGTTTGTACCTTCTCCTTTAAAAGTGATAGTCCTGGGACTTCCCCGGTGGTCCCGTGGTGAAGACTCTGCGCTTCCAATGCAGCAGGCGTGGGTTCAATCCCTGGTTGGGGAGCTAAGATCCCACATGCTGCACAGCCAAAGAAATTTTTGTCGAACGTTATACTCCTGTATTGTTGGCTTTAGTGGTTTAGATTTTGTTGTACTGTTAAGAAGATTTCAGTTTATTTACCGGGAACAAACAACACATAATGTAAAAATAGTTTCCCAGAAACGATTTCCATCATTCTCTTCCTCCCTTTCTCCCGCAGACTGGTGTTTCACCTTG
This sequence comes from Balaenoptera borealis, assembly GCF_965194805.1. NCBI lineage: Eukaryota > Metazoa > Chordata > Mammalia > Artiodactyla > Balaenopteridae > Balaenoptera > Balaenoptera borealis. Next base: position 59,401 of record NW_028123040.1, on the reverse strand, counting down.
ACAAGTTCTCTGTCATTCCATAGGAAAGCTGTCTGGCTTGGAGGTTGCAATCCCAGGGAATTTTTCATCAGCGGGGAAGTCTCCATCACTACAGAGGAATCAAGGGAGAAGTCAGTCCCTGGTAAGTGAGATGCTCCCCCTAAACACCAACACAGCAGTCGTGTACCTTTCAAGGGGTTCAGGGGCAAGATGGGCAAGGCATTTCTACTAACTCTTCTTAAGGATCACGGACAGTGCCCTATGCTACGAGGTAAGCGGTGACTGCTGTAGTTCTTACTGGTGATCCTTTCCTGTCACTGATTCTCGGCCTTCTTTGTATTTCATAGGACTGTTGTCAGTCCAATACAAAATGAGTCTTATTTTTAAAAACCTGAAATGTTTTACAGAGCCTAGCATTCTCATATAGGGTCCTTTCCATTCTCCCCACTTTCCCGAGAGGCCAAGAACACTTCACACCATGAACTAGGAGAGGGGGTAGAGCCCTTTCTGATGAAATACATCAACAAAGACAGAGCCTTAGCCTGCTTGCTCTCTGGACAGGATCTCGGACCACAAGGTCTTCAATCCTGGTATAAATGAAGGAAGTGAGGACAGTTCAACTGGCACTCTGATAACAAGAGTTCGGAAACACCTTCCAAAGAGACTATAGCAGTAGATGAGGGAAGGGAGTGCTACAGTGTGGCAGTACAGGGGGAATGATCGGCTACAGCAGTGAAAAGTGTGGTACCGATTGGTGTGCTCTCGGGGTTCTTGTACATGTAGCATAGATGACCTCTACAGTGGCCCTCCCACCTTCCCACCTGCATTAGGTGTTCTTTTTTTTTGTAATTTATGTTTATGTATTTATTTACTGTTTGAACTTATTTATTCTACGTATTTATTTTTTTGGCTGCACTGGGTCTCTCATTGCTGTGCACGGGCTTTCTCTAGTTGGCGGCTAGCGGGGGCTACTCTCGGTTGCGGTGTGCGGGCATCTCATCGCGGTGGCTTCTCTTGTTGCGGAGCATGGGCTGTAGGCACGTGGGCTTCGGTAGTTGAGGCTCACGGGCTCTAGAATGCAGGCTCCGTCGTTGTGGCACATGCGCTTAGTTGCTGCACGGCATGTGGGATCTTCGCAGACCAGGGCTCGAACCCGTGTCCCCTGCATTGGCAGGCGCCACCAGGGAAGCCCTAGGTGTTCTCATATAGAGTCTAAAAACAGAGAGCACTGAGAGAAGGTAGTGGTTATTAAAGGCTCAGGATCTAAATTCTACCTGTCTCTACACCCCTTCCCAGCTGTCGATTTGACCCCATTTTTGAATGCCGACCTCATTCTTCAACTTTCTCTGGCGTTTGTTATACTCACCTTGAAAACTTGTTTCTGTGATGCGTTGAGCAGACACAGGGTGGCAGACTGCAGAGGTGGAAGCTGGTGGTCGGATATTTGTGGGCTGAATCTCCTTCAGTCCCATTCCCATTTCTGGTTGCCCAGAGGCCCGACTTCCTGTGTATGACGCCGAGCCGTAGGATTGCGGGCAGGAGCCAAGTTCTCCATACAGTAAAGACCCCAGTGTGCCTTGGTTACAGTAATATACCTGGCTTCCTTCCTGGCAGGGAAGTGACAGGCGGCTCTGCCCCTGATTTGGAATCTGAGATGGTGTTCCCTGAGCAAGGCTGGCAGAAAGCGATGGATGTAGAGGGACCATGTTCTTGGCGTCTGAAGTTTTATCATCCTGGGCTGCCAGAAACATGGAGGAGGCAGCTGTGTGGCGGTCAGTGAGTGCCAGAGTAAAGTCTCCGAGTGAAGAAGAATTCTTTTCAGTGCTTGCTGTGATGTCCCACTCAAGAACACCTGGATAGGAAGCAGCTGAAGTGGAGATCTGGCTGTGGTCAGTAACTCCAGATAACATAGTCGTGCTAGAATGTTGGTAAAGGTAGGCACTACCCATGAGTGTCTGGAAAGGGGTACCAGTAGCCGATGCCGAACTGACGGCAGGGGCAGAGACTCTGGAGAAGTTGCAGACACTTCGTGTTAGGGAAGTTGCATTGCTCACCACAGGAGGAGAATGCTGCAGAGAATTTAGAGTTCCAAGTAGAGATGGATGTTGGAAATTTTCTGTAAGAACAAGAGGGTCATGAAAAACTCAGGGAGGTTGAGAAATTCTCACTACGTTTGAGGAACGGCATCATCTGAAGGTTCTTGCTATCAGGACACCTCTACTATCACTACTTCCTGAGAAACCCAAAATCAGACAGTTAATGATGGCTGTAAGGACTGAGCAGTTTTCCACTCTTCTCTATTAACTGCCTGTGCTCCCATCTTGGGCACAGACGGGCAGAAGAGCCAAGTGGTGTGGTTCAGAGATTGTTCTCTAGGCTGGAAGCAACCTTCTCCCTGCCCTGTCTTTCCCTTCAGCCTGCACTCGTATTGACTTCTATGCTATTTCCTAGACTGGAAGCATTTTAGAACTAGGAGGCCCTTAGAGAACTTCGATGTTCTCAGTCTCATTTCGTGAGTAAGGAAACTGAGGCTCAGAGAGGTCGGGTTGACTTGTTCAAGTTCTCTCATTATGTTAGTATCATTACCAGGTTTCAGAACCTAAGTATCCTGACTTCCTTGCCAGGACTCCACTCTGAGCATGATACTGCCAGAAAGCAGGAGAAATAGAACTTATAATATAGGCATTTTTTTTGTCCATTAGAAAACAGTACGGCTGTTACCATTGTCGTCTTCAGTGTCTCCCTTTGCTTGTGCAGTTCCCACGCTATTACCTAGAGGTGACGTACAGCTCAGTCCAACTGGTGAATTGAAAGAGTCATTTTTGCCCTCTTCAAGCCTGGTTTCTCATCCTACCTCAAAATGATTACCCGAAAGTGGATTTCTTAAGTGCTTTTGGAAAGGGAAGAGTTATCTGATTACTTCAGATTCCTCACCTGTAAAGTGGTTATAACACCACCACCAATAATAATAGCAGTAATAATTAATAGATGAATAAGCTGATCTATTGCGTATGATTTATATGGAGGAAGATACAATAAGTTCTAGAAAGACAAAGAAAAATCATGACAAGCATATTACGTTAACGAAAAAGAAATCCATAGATATTAATGAAAACTGGGGTATGTGGCAAGTATCGAAGCCTAATGAATTTACTAACAAATGGCATTCTGTACTATCCATGCAATATTATGAAAGTGAATTTTGCCCACTCTATTTTAGTGAATACTATTAACCAGAAGACACGATGGAGGTGATAGAGGTGAATGAATTCCTAGCCAATGCATACAGACAGAGAAGGTATGTCAGTAAAAAATGCATAACAAGCAACAGAATGCAATAAATGTGCATGTATAGGTAGCCACAACACATATAGACAAGTATTTCAATGAAAACCGGTACGAAGCAGACAGCAAAATAATAAGTGTAAAAGAGTTTCATTATTGTGCTCCTTCATATTTTTACCCAGCAAGTAAGAGGTATTAAGCCTAGGAGAAATATATATTTCAATGAATATAGCTTATATAATAAGCAGAAAGGAAGCTTAAAATGTATCAGGAAGGTTTTTGGATTTATCCTAGAACTTAGATTAGAATCATCTTCAGCATCCAAGAAGATGGCATCCCAAAACCTCAAAAAACCATCATGCCTAGAATCCAATTAAAAAAGATTTTCAAATGTAAGAAAATCCACAGGACTCCACAATATGGTTTTCGATAAACGTGGATGTTTGTTTGTTTTGTTTCTTTGGCCGCGCCGCGTGGCCCTGGCCGTGAAAGCACCGAGTCCTAAGCACTGGACCGCCAGGGAATTCCCTAAGTGGGGGGGGGAATTAGAGATGTGGGGCTTGACTTTTTCTTCTTCTTCTTCGGTAGCTAAGCTCTACAAGCGAACGATGGCTGTTGATCAATGTGCTCTCTGTGTTAGGAAGGAAATAACTGTAAAAATGAAAAGCAGCCTTGCCTTAGAACCTACATATCACACCAAGGAAAATAGTCCTTCTGATTCAATTTAGAAGATATCACTTAAAATGTTGAATTGGTGAAATGTCTACCTAGTTTAAAAATTAGAAAGAATAAAACACTGAAAAGCAGCCCCCTAGATAACCACTGTGGTTGCTTGTTTATAGGAGGCATCATTTCTAAAACGTATTTCTAAAATGTTTATATTCAAAACTGTCAAGTGGCCAACTGTATTCAGAGAGGCAATAAAAGAAAGAAAACGGAGTATGACTTTTCTGATAAGCTGCCTTTCCTGGTGATCCCCTGTTCTGGCCTTACTTTCCTTCTTAGTCTGTTAATGTAAGGGTTTGCTACCATCAACTTGGTTTTGCCCTGCTCTGAGCAGGTTTCCCTCTGTGCTGTTTCTGCTTTAATTGAAAATCTTTGGTTCCCATCAGCATTCCATTGCAAACTCCGTTTTTCTTGAGAGCTCCTCTATGCTTTCCCTCTTCATTCTTACATTTTCTCCCATCTCTTGGTGCCTGTTGGCCTGTGCTAATGAAAACCATCCTAAACTTCCTTACGCTCGACTCTGTGCCTCCCTGTAGAGCCCAGTACTCTCCATCCTCTCTCCCTATTCTCTCTTTTCAACTAGTCGAAATCCTAGTGGAGGGAGACCATTAGAGATGAAACATCTTGGTATATATTGCTAGTTTTCTATGTCCCCTGGCTTTTCTATGTTTCTGTTGAAACACTCTTGAGAAGTGTCTGATTTCGTTTTCTACATGGGTACCCTTTAAGGCTCAATACTGGAAAAGAAGGGGATCAGAGTGATCAACCCAACGTGGTATCCTAACGTAACAGTTAAGGAAAGCAACAGGCTTTGTGAGACAGCCAGTGATTTGTCCAAAGTCACACAGATAGTAAACGTCAAAGTCAAAACTGAAATTAGGTCTCCAGACTTGTAGTTCAATACTTTCCCTCATTATTCCATGCTATTTTGAATCTCCTACTTACTCAATTTAGGGGCAAAAGAAATCGAACGCAAAACTTTCCAAAGTTTCTTTTCTTACCTGACATGGTCAGAGAAGAGGAAGCATCCACTGCAGGTACAAGGGATGAGGAGACAACACTAGAGGATGTCCGAGTGGCTGCAGCTGAACGGCGCACGTGTCCAGTACAGAGGTCACTGGTTACTGGTCCAAACAGCTCCACGGAAACCCCAAGACTCTACCAAGTGGTAGTAGGTTTGGTAGGAGAGTGATGTCACAAAGCAGGCAGTTGAAAGGTATGAGAGAGCCAATAGGGAGGTCCGATCCCCAACAGGAAGGCGGGCTTGGGTGAAGAGAGTGTAGGAGAGCTAAAACAACACCTGAGTTTCTGAGCTCTGGGGAGGAAATCCTAGAAGACAGATTTACCTCCCCCAGGCTCTTCCATTAGGGAAATCATTGCCACATTTCTTACAGACGTTCATTAATACACTGAACTAAGAGTTACTTATATTCTACAGAGTATTCTATTTTATGTATCATATACTTAGAGCTATATAGATCTTCTTTAATTAATAATCCTTAGGAAGGAAAGAGCCATCTAGTTTGAACTATTACAGTTGTTCTGAAATCATATGTGTCTAATGAGTGAACTGATAGCAGCTTTTAAGGAGCCAAAGTAGGGATTAAGAAGCTCTCTTTGTAACTTGGTTCAAGAGTAGGGTGAAGTTTGTTGAGTGTACCTTGTGGAGAATGTTGTGGTCCAAGGCTCTTCTCTTTTAGTTTCTTCTCCTTGACTCCTACCTTCCTTGGGCTGGGCTAGGCTGGGGGCCAGGTTGGACTTGCGACTTAACGTTTCTCTTCCGCTTTCTCTTTTTTTTTTTTCTTCCATTATGGGCATTGCTTCGAGGACAAGCCTTGATCTTGCATTGGACGTTACTTCCTGTCACCTTCCAGCAGCAGGAGTCTTCTTTTCAGTGCTTGATGCTTCACGAAATAGACTCTGCCCGTTGGCAGCAAATACCAGAGAGCTAGGAGACAGAGCTGGTTGCAGACCTTTCCTCTTCCAGCCTTTGGTTGCAATTGTTTGGCCCATAATTTGCTAGCTCTAGTTCCTTGGGCCACACAGGTATCCTGCCATCTCCAGCTCTTGTTATATGTGAGAGACATTCTGAACACTGTCCCTTTTTCTTTGCACAGAAGTATATACAGTGTGGCAGTTACTGTAATCTCCTCCGCCTTGCAAACAGCCACTCTAGAATCTTGGACCTCTAGGACTCTCTGTCTTGCATGCTTGGGGGCAAGGCCAAGCAAAATGAAGAGGAGAATAATTAGAGAAAGAGGAGGACGTTGGTGGAGAATTGGGAGCAGGTAAGGTGAAAGGGCACAGGAGAAAAGAGATGCATGTAGACTTTTTGGTTTCTGTGGGAAACAGGTTGACACACTTGGGCCTCATTTGGTATTAACAGAACAGAGAGTTAAAGATCTAAGTAGCTAGATAGTGTGCAGCAACTGCCATGAAGTCTGTACACTGAAGAGAAGAGTCTCACATCTAGTTTTCATTTTGTTTTATGTCATAGTACCTTATTTATAGCATTCACTGGTGTGTTTGTAGAATACAGATGTTTTCAAATGCTCTGGTTTTGTCTACATGGTTATCTCCTTGTCCTGTTTGTAAGGAATCCAACATTGTAAGACATATTGCATGTTTTTCTCTTGACGATTGTTGACCTTGAAGCGTCATGAACTAACTTGAGCTGTTGGATTCTGTGGAGAAACGTTCAAAAGGGTCTGTGAAAAAGGCACTGTGGTGAGTCGCATTATGCACCCGAGCGTAAGGAGCAAGATATCTGCCACCAGCCCAGCTTGGCCTGGATTGCCTCTGTTTTAGTTCCCCTGGTTAGTGCTTTTCTCCCTAACCACTCTTGTGACTGTGATAATGTGAGTAAGGGCGGAGTTGCTAATGATCTATGTGTGAGGTAAGCTGGTTTGAGGGAGGAAATCTATGGACCTAGTCATTTTCCTTGGTGGTAAGCTTTCAGGGGTGCAGAGATGGATCTTCCTGGGGCCTTTTCTGGTCCCAGGAAGATATCGCATAGATGGGACCTCCCAAGACACACATTGAATCTTTAGGCCTGTTTTTCCTATTATGAGGTACGAACGAGTTTCTTCACTGATGGGGATGATGCTTATCTGAGAAGAAATTGTGAAAGGTGGTGTAGTGTAGAGGTGTGGCTTAAGCTTTTAAGTTTTCCTCCAGGTTTTTCCCCTAAGCTTCCTACTTCGGACGGCCTACTTACATGATACTAGTAGGTGATGTCCGGCTAACAGCTTCCTAAATATACCTGCAAGCCAGATCAGTGTCTCTTTTCTCTGTATTCCCATGGAAATCAAGAGTCCCGCCGAATTTTCCATCGAAACAGTTGATTTGTGTTGTCTCTAGGAATTCTAAAGGGCGTACCGTTGCTTCCTAACCGGTGTCATTTGGGAGATCCGCCTCTGTACGTTCAAATGATTAATTTTGAGACTTTGCTCATGTGTGCAGTAAACCCTTGAATTCCCTAAGACCTTCCTTTCCTCCATCTCCTACCCCATTAAGCCCGCTTCAGTTCATCTCCTGAATTTCTTTGGAATCTGTCAGCCAGCTCTTCCTCAACTTCCTAATACTGAACTTGCCTGTCTGTTGCGATTAGGTCCTAACTGGTGTCCATATATCTTGTTTCCTTCCAATCCACTCTTCACACAAGAAACCTTCAAAGCAAGTTGGAACGTTGCTCATAAACATCGCTCACAAGCATTGTTTTGAGAATAGAAAACACACTGTTGGCCTTTAAGACTCTGCGTGGTCTAGAATCCTCTCTGCTTCTCTAGCCCCATCTTGTGCCACTTTTGCCCTCACTTTCTATGCTTCAGATACACTGAATTAACCTTAGTTCTCACTCATCTGACAGAAGTCAGTTCAGATACTATTTTTCACTGTGATTCCTAGCATTAAGGAATTTGATTATCAGGTTTTGTATGAGGACTATTTCATCAGGGGTACAGAAGTTCTGGCCATCTCTGGTTTTGGATATCCCTTATTTGTTGAGACCTTTGCGTTGTTTGGTTGCCTTTTGTCTGTTTTCCAGATGGGAAAACAGGAACAAGGGAAGTATAGGTTATTACTAGGTGGGGTTGAACAAGTGGAGCAGCAAACTGCAAAGCAGAAAGAAGAGGGACGTACTATAGAGGGATATGACTTCCATTCTCAAGGCGCCTGCATCCTGTGCAGGGAGACAGCCTAACATAAAATGTGCCTAACAACAAATATATTGACTTCTTACTAAAAATCTCCAGTTCATAGAACCGAGGGGTTTGTACCTTCTCCTTTAAAAGTGATAGTCCTGGGACTTCCCCGGTGGTCCCGTGGTGAAGACTCTGCGCTTCCAACGCAGCAGGCGTGGGTTCAATCCCTGGTTGGGGAGCTAAGATCCCACATGCTGCGCAGCCAAAGAAATTTTTGTCGAACGTTATACTCCTGTATTGTTGGCTTTAGTGGTTTAGATTTTGTTGTACTGTTAAGAAGATTTCAGTTTATTTACCGGGAACAAACAACACATAATGTAAAAATAGTTTCCCAGAAACGATTTCCATCATTCTCTTCCTCCCTTTCTCCCGCAGACTGGTGTTTCACCTTGACAAGTTCTCTGTCATTCCATAGGAAAGCTGTCTGGCTTGGAGGTTGCAATCCCAGGGAATTTTTCATCAGCGGGGAAGTCTCCATCACTACAGAGGAATCAAGGGAGAAGTCAGTCCCTGGTAAGTGAGATGCTCCCCCTAAACACCAACACAGCAGTCGTGTACCTTTCAAGGGGTTCAGGGGCAAGATGGGCAAGGCATTTCTACTAACTCTTCTTAAGGATCACGGACAGTGCCCTATGCTACGAGGTAAGCGGTGACTGCTGTAGTTCTTACTGGTGATCCTTTCCTGTCACTGATTCTCGGCCTTCTTTGTATTTCATAGGACTGTTGTCAGTCCAATACAAAATGAGTCTTATTTTTAAAAACCTGAAATGTTTTACAGAGCCTAGCATTCTCATATAGGGTCCTTTCCATTCTCCCCACTTTCCCGAGAGGCCAAGAACACTTCACACCATGAACTAGGAGAGGGGGTAGAGCCCTTTCTGATGAAATACATCAACAAAGACAGAGCCTTAGCCTGCTTGCTCTCTGGACAGGATCTCGGACCACAAGGTCTTCAATCCTGGTATAAATGAAGGAAGTGAGGACAGTTCAACTGGCACTCTGATAACAAGAGTTCTGAAACACCTTCCGAAGAGACTATAGCAGTAGATGAGGGAAGGGAGTGCTACAGTGTGGCAGTACAGGGGGAACGATCGGCTACAGCAGTGAAAAGTGTGGTACCGATTGGTGTGCTCTCGGGATTCTTGTACATGTAGCATAGATGACCTCTACGGTGGCCCTCCCACCTTCCCACCTGCATTAGGTGTTCTTTTTTTTTGTAATTTATGTTTATGTATTTATTTACTGTTTGAACTTATTTATTCTACGTATTTATGTTTTTGGCCGCACTGGGTCTCTCATTGCTGTGCACGGGCTTTCTCTAGTTGGCGGCTAGCGGGGGCTACTCTCGGTTGCGGTGTGCGGGCATCTCATCGCGGTGGCTTCTCTTGTTGCGGAGCATGGGCTGTAGGCACGTGGGCTTCGGTAGTTGAGGCTCACGGGCTCTAGAATGCAGGCTCCGTCGTCGTGGCACATGCGCTTAGTTGCTGCACGGCATGTGGGATCTTCGCAGACCAGGGCTCGAACCCGTGTCCCCTGCATTGGCAGGCGCCACCAGGGAAGCCCTAGGTGTTCTCATATAGAGTCTAAAAACAGAGAGCACTGAGAGAAGGTAGTGGTTATTAAAGGCTCAGGATCTAAATTCTACCTGTCTCTACACCCCTTCCCAGCTGTCGATTTGACCCCATTTTTGAATGCTGACCTCATTGTTCAACTTTTCTCTGCCGTCTGTATACTCACCTTGAAAACTTGTTTCTGTGATGCGTTGAGCAGACACAGGGTGGCAGACTGCAGAGGTGGAAGCTGGTGGTCGGATATTTGTGGGCTGAATCTCCTTCAGTCCCATTCCCATTTCTGGTTGCCCAGAGGCCCTACTTCCTGTGTGTGACGCCGAGCCGTAGGATTGCGGGCAGGAGCCAAGTTCTCCATACAGTAAAGACCCCAGTGTGCCTTGGTTACAGTAATATACCTGGCTTCCTTCCTGGCAGGGAAGTGACAGGCGGCTATGCCCCTGCTTTGTTCGTGGGCCTCCTGATCCAGCAGTTCCCTTGGCTCTGCCCCTGTCGTCAGCTGCCCCTAGGATAACTCTGAGCCCTAGCCACTTCTCTGGTAGATTTCCCTATTCCCCCACTACAGTCACACCTGAATAAGGCAACTCAGACCTTTCAGAGATGTGTCCTGAACCTCTTGTTTTCTGAAATACCTATCTGGTGGTTGTGAGACTTAAGGCCAGCGTCCCCGAGAGACTTTTTCTATTTCTCCTAGTAAACCTAGACTCATCTTCTGTCACCTTCAACTCTACTCCAATTGTGTTCTTTCAACCCAGACCTCTGACCCTGCTTTTTACTTCTGCCATTTCATCCTCGCTCCTGCTTCCTTTCCTAAATCCATACGTCTCTTTTGGCCTTCCTAGCCCTGGGCCAAGTTCCTTCCTCTTTGCTCAGTTTTTACCCCTTTCCTTCATTCTCCCATCCAACTTTCAGTCCTTCCTTTCTCACGCCCCAGTTAGCAGCATCTGAAAATTCGAAAGGTTTGTTACTCGTCTATTAATTGTATTCCATTTACTTATTCAGTTCTATACCTGTCTTACCTGTGTATGGAAGAACAGCTGGTAGCCAAGGTGGCACCAAGAATCCTAGCAGCTCTCACTTGACGTATCCGTAGTAGTCGGCAATTTCCATTTCGTTTTCCCTCTCGGTGAAAAATTGCAGCTTGCCCGAAGAGGTGTATCCGGCAGCATTCTCCCGTTGTTGTTGAGCCCGCCTCTTCATGGCCTCTCGCTCTGGCCTCTGCTCTTGTTCGATGGGCTTTGACATGACTGGCTCAGGCACGTTGGGTTCCCTCCATGGAACTCGTTGCTTGCTGAAGTCTTGGAGTAGAAAGTGGGTTTGGAGCTTGGGTGGGGACTGGCGCTTATTCACAGCAGGGGGAACAGGCTCCCGCTGGAGAGGAGCGCCAGATGAAGTTTTGGAGGGTGCAGGCCTAGGAGCAGCAGACTGAGGGACACGAGGCTGGGTATGGTTGGGCCAAGCCGGTTGGGTTGGGTTGGTCACAGTTGGCTGAGCTGGTTTGGCGGGGCCTGGCAAAGAGGCAGGAGCTGGCTGGGATGAATTGGCTGCAGCAGGTTGAGCTGAGTCAGTAGAACCAGGCTGGGCACGGTAAGCCCCAGCAGGCCGATGTGAGGCCAGAGACTGTGGCCTCCGAGGAGCGGGTCGAGCTTGAGGCTTGTCCCAGGCAGAAAAAGGCAGAGGTATCAACTTGACCTTCCCAGGAGGAGGCCGCTCATACTGGGCTGGAGACGGACACTCTGTTTCAGCACTGCTGTCTGGTTTCTGGGCTTGGACTTGCGTTTTCTCAGGACCCTTCCCCTCACGTGGGGTATGCCGCCATGGCTGGATAGCTGGGGGTGGCTGGGGGTCTTTGGGGTTGCTTGACTTTCCCAAGAGCCGACAGGAAGAGCGCCCAGTTTTCGTCTCATTCTTCTTCCCCAGCGCATGAAGAACCTTCACAGACTCCAGCATGCGCACGCCAAGGGAGGTTCGAGGCTTTTGAAAGCTCTGTTGGAGAAGCTCAGTTTGGTGTTCCTTTCGCTTCGTGTGGGGGATTGCTGGCTTCTCTTCTGCCTTGACTTTGTTCCCTGACTGCTTGTTCTCCTCAGCCTTGTTTCTCCCTCTGGTCCTTTTGGTCTTTTCCTGCCCGTGGCTCTTAGTTTTGCTGATCTTTCTGGATGCAGCTTTCTGAGGTTTGCCTTGAGAGTGCTTGGCCGTGTTCACAGGAGCCCTGTCACTGACTGCAGCGTGGCATATAACCACTTCTCCCCCTAACAGGCACTCTGGATTCTTTGGCTGGATTTTGGCCTTGGGAGCGCCACTGATAGGCTCAGAGGCTTTCTGTTTGTTCTTCCTGGGTTGATCAGAGGGAACCTTTATGACACTTGGCTTTTCCTGCACCTGATTCACCTTAATGGCTCTGGTGTCTTTAGCTTTGATCACGTTGGGACCTTGGGATTGATCAAGATCTTTCAAAGGATTAAAGAGCTGGGGAAGGTGAATATCCTCCGCCAGTGTAGTAATGTCTGCAAGACCACTGCTAGGTTCAATCCCATTTTCAAGTGTCCCTAGGTCCTGACGACTCCGGCTGTTCTCTCCCAGATCAGCATTTTCAGAACCAGGCTGCTCCTCTTGGCTGAGGGGATCGGTGCAGGCCAGCGGCTGGTGAATATCAGGGATTCCTAAAGGGAGTAGTGGAGGATCTTGGTTCTCTGTTGGGATCTGGTAGGCATCCAGAGGCTTTGAAAGCTTGGTTTTGATATCATCCACGTGCTTACTCTCTATTTGTCCCTGGCTTGGAGCTGGAGGCAGGGCCAGGAGACGCCTGGCACTCTGGACTGGAGCTGTCACTGAAATGTCCCCAAGTTCAGATGGTGGGTTACTCTCAAGTATGTGGCTGTTTCTGCTACTGCAGGACTTGGGGAGTTCTTGACTTTGTGTCACACAAAACGTCTGGCTTGGAGGTTGCAATCCCAGGGAATTTTTCATCACCAGGGGGGAGGTCTCCATCCCTACAAAGGGATCAAGGGAGAAGTCAGTCCCTGGTAAGTGAGATGCTCCCCCTAAACACCAACACAGCAGTCGTGTACCTTTCAAGGGGTTCAGGGGCAAGATGGGCAAGGCATTTCTACTAACTCTTCTTAAGGATCACGGACAGTGCCCTATGCTACGAGGTAAGCGGTGACTGTTGTAATTCTTACTGGTGAGCCTTTCCTGTCGCTGATTCTCGGCTCGCTTTGTATTTCATAGGACTGTTTATAAGTCCAATACAAAATGAGTCTTATTTTTAAAAACCTGAAATGTTTTACAAAGCCTAGCATTCTCATATAGGGTCCTTTCCATTCTCCCCACTTTCCCGAGAGGCCAAGAACACGTCACACCATGAACTAGGAGAGGGGGTAGAGCCCTTGCTGATGAAATACATCAACAAAGACAGAGTCTTAGCCTGCTTGCTCTCTGGACAGGATCTCGGACCACAAGGTCTTCAATCCTGGTATAAATGAAGGAAGTGAGGACAGTTCAACTGGCACTCTCATAACAAGAGTTCTGAAACACCTTCCGAAGAGACTATAGCAGTAGATGAGGGAAGGGAGTGCTACAGTGTGGCAGTACAGGGGGAACGATCGGCTACAGCAGTGAAAAGTGTGGTACCGATTGGTGTGCTCTCGGGGTTCTTGTACATGTAGCATAGATGACCTCTACAGTGGCCCTCCCACCGTCCCACCTGCATTAGGTGTTCTTTTTTTTTTGTAATTTATGTTTATGTATTTATTTACTGTTTGAACTTATTTATTCTACGTATTTATGTTTTTGGCTGCACTGGGTCTCTCATTGCTGTGCACGGGCTTTCTCTAGTTGGCGGCTAGCGGGGGCTACTCTTGGTTGCGGTGTGCGGGCTTCTCATCGCGGTGGCTTCTCTTGTTGCGGAGCATGGGCTGTAGGCACGTGGGCTTCGGTAGTTGAGGCTCACGGGCTCTAGAATGCAGGCTCCGTCGTTGTGGCACATGCGCTTAGTTGCTGCACGGCATGTGGGATCTTCGCAGACCAGGGCTCGAACCCGTGTCCCCCGCATTGCATTGGCAGGCGGATTCTTAACCACGGCGCCACCAGGGAAGCCCTAGGTGTTCTCATAGAGAGTCTAAAAACAGAGGGCACTGAGCGAAGGTAGTGGTTATTAAAGGCTCAGGATCTGAATTCTACCTGCCTCTACACCCCTTCCCAGCTGTCGATTTGACCCCATTTTTGAATGCCGACCTCATTCTTCAACTTTCTCTGGCGTTTGTTATACTCACCTTGAAAACTTGTTTCTGTGATGCGTTGAGCAGACACAGGGTGGCAGACTGCAGAGGTGGAAGCTGGTGGTCGGATATTTGTGGGCTGAATCTCCTTCGGTCCCATTCCCATTTCTGGTTGCCCAGAGGCCCGACTTCCTGTGTATGACGCCGAGCCGTAGGATTGCGGGCAGGAGCCAAGTTCTCCATACAGTAAAGACCCCAGTGTGCCTTGGTTATAGTAATATACCTGGCTCCCTTCCTGGCAGGGAAGTGGCAGGCGGCTCTGCCCCTGATTTGGAATCTGAGATGGTGTTCCCTGAGCAAGGCTGGCAGAAAGCGATGGATGTAGAGGGACCATGTTCTTGGCGTCTGAAGTTTTATCATACTGGGCTGCCAGAAACATGGAGGAGGCAGCTGTGTGGCGGTCAGTGAGTGCCAGAGTAAAGTCTCCGAGTGAAGAAGAATTCTTTTCAGTGCTTGCTGTGATGTCCCACTCAAGAACACCTGGATAGGAAGCAGCTGAAGTGGAGATCTGGCTGTGGTCAGTAACTCCAGATAACATAGTCGTGCTAGAATGTTGGTAAAGGTAGGCACTACCCATGAGTGTCTGGAAAGGGGTACCAGTAGCCGATGCCGAACTGACGGCAGGGGCAGAGACTCTGGAGAAGTTGCAGACACTTCGTGTTAGGGAAGTTGCATTGCTCACCACAGGAGGAGAATGCTGCAGAGAATTTAGAGTTCCAAGTAGAGATGGATGTTGGAAATTTTCTGTAAGAACAAGAGGGTCATGAAAAACTCAGGGAGGTTGAGAAATTCTCACTACGTTTGAGGAACGGCATCATCTGAAGGTTCTTGCTATCAGGACACCTCTACTATCACTACTTCCTGAGAAACCCAAAATCAGACAGTTAATGATGGCTGTAAGGACTGAGCAGTTTTCCACTCTTCTCTATTAACTGCCTGTGCTCCCATCTTGGGCACAGACGGGCAGAAGAGCCAAGTGGTGTGGTTCAGAGATTGTTCTCTAGGCTGGAAGCAACCTTCTCCCTGCCCTGTCTTTCCCTTCAGCCTGCACTCGTATTGACTTCTATGCTATTTCCTAGACTGGAAGCATTTTAGAACTAGGAGGCCCTTAGAGAACTTCGATGTTCTCAGTCTCATTTCGTAAGGAAACTGAGGCTCAGAGAGGTCGGGTTGACTTGTTCAAGTTCTCTCATTATGTTAGTATCATTACCAGGTTTCAGAACCTAAGTATCCTGACTTCCTTGCCAGGACTCCACTCTGAGCATGATACTGCCAGAAAGCAGGAGAAATAGAACTTATAATATAGGCATTTTTTTTGTCCATTAGAAAACAGTACGGCTGTTACCATTGTCGTCTTCAGTGTCTCCCTTTGCTTGTGCAGTTCCCACGCTATTACCTAGAGGTGACGTACAGCTCAGTCCAACTGGTGAATTGAAAGAGTCATTTTTGCCCTCTTCAAGCCTGGTTTCTCATCCTACCTCAAAATGATTACCCGAAAGTGGATTTCTTAAGTGCTTTTGGAAAGGGAAGAGTTATCTGATTACTTCAGATTCCTCACCTGTAAAGTGGTTATAACACCACCACCAATAATAATAGCAGTAATAATTAATAGATGAATAAGCTGATCTATTGCGTATGATTTATATGGAGGAAGATACAATAAGTTCTAGAAAGACAAAGAAAAATCATGACAAGCATATTACGTTAACGAAAAAGAAATCCATAGATATTAATGAAAACTGGGGTATGTGGCAAGTATCGAAGCCTAATGAATTTACTAACAAATGGCATTCTGTACTATCCATGCAATATTATGAAAGTGAATTTTGCCCACTCTATTTTAGTGAATACTATTAACCAGAAGACACGATGGAGGTGATAGAGGTGAATGAATTCCTAGCCAATGCATACAGACAGAGAAGGTATGTCAGTAAAAAATGCATAACAAGCAACAGAATGCAATAAATGTGCATGTATAGGTAGCCACAACACATATAGACAAGTATTTCAATGAAAACCGGTACGAAGCAGACAGCAAAATAATAAGTGTAAAAGAGTTTCATTATTGTGCTCCTTCATATTTTTACCCAGCAAGTAAGAGGTATTAAGCCTAGGAGAAATATATATTTCAATGAATATAGCTTATATAATAAGCAGAAAGGAAGCTTAAAATGTATCAGGAAGGTTTTTGGATTTATCCTAGAACTTAGATTAGAATCATCTTCAGCATCCAAGAAGATGGCATCCCAAAACCTCAAAAAACCATCATGCCTAGAATCCAATTAAAAAAGATTTTCAAATGTAAGAAAATCCACAGGACTCCACAATATGGTTTTCGATAAACGTGGATGTTTGTTTGTTTTGTTTCTTTGGCCGCGCCGCGTGGCCCTGGCCGTGAAAGCACCGAGTCCTAAGCACTGGACCGCCAGGGAATTCCCTAAGTGGGGGGGGGAATTAGAGATGTGGGGCTTGACTTTTTCTTCTTCTTCTTCTTCTTCTTCGGTAGCTAAGCTCTACAAGCGAACGATGGCTGTTGATCAATGTGCTCTCTGTGTTAGGAAGGAAATAACTGTAAAAATGAAAAGCAGCCTTGCCTTAGAACCTACATATCACACCAAGGAAAATAGTCCTTCTGATTCAATTTAGAAGATATCACTTAAAATGTTGAATTGGTGAAATGTCTACCTAGTTTAAAAATTAGAAAGAATAAAACACTGAAAAGCAGCCCCCTAGATAACCACTGTGGTTGCTTGTTTATAGGAGGCATCATTTCTAAAACGTATTTCTAAAATGTTTATATTCAAAACTGTCAAGTGGCCAACTGTATTCAGAGAGGCAATAAAAGAAAGAAAACGGAGTATGACTTTTCTGATAAGCTGCCTTTCCTGGTGATCCCCTGTTCTGGCCTTACTTTCCTTCTTAGTCTGTTAATGTAAGGGTTTGCTACCATCAACTTGGTTTTGCCCTGCTCTGAGCAGGTTTCCCTCTGTGCTGTTTCTGCTTTAATTGAAAATCTTTGGTTCCCATCAGCATTCCATTGCAAACTCCGTTTTTCTTGAGAGCTCCTCTATGCTTTCCCTCTTCATTCTTACATTTTCTCCCATCTCTTGGTGCCTGTTGGCCTGTGCTAATGAAAACCATCCTAAACTTCCTTACGCTCGACTCTGTGCCTCCCTGTAGAGCCCAGTACTCTCCATCCTCTCTCCCTATTCTCTCTTTTCAACTAGTCGAAATCCTAGTGGAGGGAGACCATTAGAGATGAAACATCTTGGTATATATTGCTAGTTTTCTATGTCCCCTGGCTTTTCTATGTTTCTGTTGAAACACTCTTGAGAAGTGTCTGATTTCGTTTTCTACATGGGTACCCTTTAAGGCTCAATACTGGAAAAGAAGGGGATCAGAGTGATCAACCCAACGTGGTATCCTAACGTAACAGTTAAGGAAAGCAACAGGCTTTGTGAGACAGCCAGTGATTTGTCCAAAGTCACACAGATAGTAAACGTCAAAGTCAAAACTGAAATTAGGTCTCCAGACGTGTAGTTCAATACTTTCCCTCATTATTCCATGCTATTTTGAATCTCCTACTTACTCAATTTAGGGGCAAAAGAAATCGAACGCAAAACTTTCCAAAGTTTCTTTTCTTACCTGACATGGTCAGAGAAGAGGAAGCATCCACTGCAGGTACAAGGGATGAGGAGACAACACTAGAGGATGTCCGAGTGGCTGCAGCTGAACGGCGCACGTGTCCAGTACAGAGGTCACTGGTTACTGGTCCAAACAGCTCCACGGAAACCCCAAGACTCTACCAAGTGGTAGTAGGTTTGGTAGGAGAGTGATGTCACAAAGCAGGCAGTTGAAAGGTATGAGAGAGCCAATAGGGAGGTCCGATCCCCAACAGGAAGGCGGGCTTGGGTGAAGAGAGTGTAGGAGAGCTAAAACAACACCTGAGTTTCTGAGCTCTGGGGAGGAAATCCTAGAAGACAGATTTACCTCCCCCAGGCTCTTCCATTAGGGAAATCATTGCCACATTTCTTACAGACGTTCATTAATACACTGAACTAAGAGTTACTTATATTCTACAGAGTATTCTATTTTATGTATCATATACTTAGAGCTATATAGATCTTCTTTAATTAATAATCCTTAGGAAGGAAAGAGCCATCTAGTTTGAACTATTACAGTTGTTCTGAAATCATATGTGTCTAATGAGTGAACTGATAGCAGCTTTTAAGGAGCCAAAGTAGGGATTAAGAAGCTCTCTTTGTAACTTGGTTCAAGAGTAGGGTGAAGTTTGTTGAGTGTACCTTGTGGAGAATGTTGTGGTCCAAGGCTCTTCTCTTTTAGTTTCTTCTCCTTGACTCCTACCTTCCTTGGGCTGGGCTAGGCTGGGGGCCAGGTTGGACTTGCGACTTAACGTTTCTCTTCCGCTTTCTCTTTTTTTTTTTTCTTCCATTATGGGCATTGCTTCGAGGACAAGCCTTGATCTTGCATTGGACGTTACTTCCTGTCACCTTCCAGCAGCAGGAGTCTTCTTTTCAGTGCTTGATGCTTCACGAAATAGACTCTGCCCGTTGGCAGCAAATACCAGAGAGCTAGGAGACAGAGCTGGTTGCAGACCTTTCCTCTTCCAGCCTTTGGTTGCAATTGTTTGGCCCATAATTTGCTAGCTCTAGTTCCTTGGGCCACACAGGTATCCTGCCATCTCCAGCTCTTGTTATATGTGAGAGACATTCTGAACACTGTCCCTTTTTCTTTGCACAGAAGTATATACAGTGTGGCAGTTACTGTAATCTCCTCCGCCTTGCAAACAGCCACTCTAGAATCTTGGACCTCTAGGACTCTCTGTCTTGCATGCTTGGGGGCAAGGCCAAGCAAAATGAAGAGGAGAATAATTAGAGAAAGAGGAGGACGTTGGTGGAGAATTGGGAGCAGGTAAGGTGAAAGGGCACAGGAGAAAAGAGATGCATGTAGACTTTTTGGTTTCTGTGGGAAACAGGTTGACACACTTGGGCCTCATTTGGTATTAACAGAACAGAGAGTTAAAGATCTAAGTAGCTAGATAGTGTGCAGCAACTGCCATGAAGTCTGTACACTGAAGAGAAGAGTCTCACATCTAGTTTTCATTTTGTTTTATGTCATAGTACCTTATTTATAGCATTCACTGGTGTGTTTGTAGAATACAGATGTTTTCAAATGCTCTGGTTTTGTCTACATGGTTATCTCCTTGTCCTGTTTGTAAGGAATCCAACATTGTAAGACATATTGCATGTTTTTCTCTTGACGATTGTTGACCTTGAAGCGTCATGAACTAACTTGAGCTGTTGGATTCTGTGGAGAAACGTTCAAAAGGGTCTGTGAAAAAGGCACTGTGGTGAGTCGCATTATGCACCCGAGCGTAAGGAGCAAGATATCTGCCACCAGCCCAGCTTGGCCTGGATTGCCTCTGTTTTAGTTCCCCTGGTTAGTGCTTTTCTCCCTAACCACTCTTGTGACTGTGATAATGTGAGTAAGGGCGGAGTTGCTAATGATCTATGTGTGAGGTAAGCTGGTTTGAGGGAGGAAATCTATGGACCTAGTCATTTTCCTTGGTGGTAAGCTTTCAGGGGTGCAGAGATGGATCTTCCTGGGGCCTTTTCTGGTCCCAGGAAGATATCGCATAGATGGGACCTCCCAAGACACACATTGAATCTTTAGGCCTGTTTTTCCTATTATGAGGTACGAACGAGTTTCTTCACTGATGGGGATGATGCTTATCTGAGAAGAAATTGTGAAAGGTGGTGTAGTGTAGAGGTGTGGCTTAAGCTTTTAAGTTTTCCTCCAGGTTTTTCCCCTAAGCTTCCTACTTCGGACGGCCTACTTACATGATACTAGTAGGTGATGTCCGGCTAACAACTTCCTAAATATACCTGCAAGCCAGATCAGTGTCTCTTTTCTCTGTATTCCCATGGAAATCAAGAGTCCCGCCGAATTTTCCATCGAAACAGTTGATTTGTGTTGTCTCTAGGAATTCTAAAGGGCGTACCGTTGCTTCCTAACCGGTGTCATTTGGGAGATCCGCCTCTGTACGTTCAAATGATTAATTTTGAGACTTTGCTCATGTGTGCAGTAAACCCTTGAATTCCCTAAGACCTTCCTTTCCTCCATCTCCTACCCCATTAAGCCCGCTTCAGTTCATCTCCTGAATTTCTTTGGAATCTGTCAGCCAGCTCTTCCTCAACTTCCTAATACTGAACTTGCCTGTCTGTTGCGATTAGGTCCTAACTGGTGTCCATATATCTTGTTTCCTTCCAATCCACTCTTCACACAAGAAACCTTCAAAGCAAGTTGGAACGTTGCTCATAAACATCGCTCACAAGCATTGTTTTGAGAATAGAAAACACACTGTTGGCCTTTAAGACTCTGCGTGGTCTAGAATCCTCTCTGCTTCTCTAGCCCCATCTTGTGCCACTTTTGCCCTCACTTTCTATGCTTCAGATACACTGAATTAACCTTAGTTCTCACTCATCTGACAGAAGTCAGTTCAGATACTATTTTTCACTGTGATTCCTAGCATTAAGGAATTTGATTATCAGGTTTTGTATGAGGACTATTTCATCAGGGGTACAGAAGTTCTGGCCATCTCTGGTTTTGGATATCCCTTATTTGTTGAGACCTTTGCGTTGTTTGGTTGCCTTTTGTCTGTTTTCCAGATGGGAAAACAGGAACAAGGGAAGTATAGGTTATTACTAGGTGGGGTTGAACAAGTGGAGCAGCAAACTGCAAAGCAGAAAGAAGAGGGACGTACTATAGAGGGATATGACTTCCATTCTCAAGGCGCCTGCATCCTGTGCAGGGAGACAGCCTAACATAAAATGTGCCTAACAACAAATATATTGACTTCTTACTAAAAATCTCCAGTTCATAGAACCGAGGGGTTTGTACCTTCTCCTTTAAAAGTGATAGTCCTGGGACTTCCCCGGTGGTCCCGTGGTGAAGACTCTGCGCTTCCAACGCAGCAGGCGTGGGTTCAATCCCTGGTTGGGGAGCTAAGATCCCACATGCTGCGCAGCCAAAGAAATTTTTGTCGAACGTTATACTCCTGTATTGTTGGCTTTAGTGGTTTAGATTTTGTTGTACTGTTAAGAAGATTTCAGTTTATTTACCGGGAACAAACAACACATAATGTAAAAATAGTTTCCCAGAAACGATTTCCATCATTCTCTTCCTCCCTTTCTCCCGCAGACTGGTGTTTCACCTTGACAAGTTCTCTGTCATTCCATAGGAAAGCTGTCTGGCTTGGAGGTTGCAATCCCAGGGAATTTTTCATCAGCGGGGAAGTCTCCATCACTACAGAGGAATCAAGGGAGAAGTCAGTCCCTGGTAAGTGAGATGCTCCCCCTAAACACCAACACAGCAGTCGTGTACCTTTCAAGGGGTTCAGGGGCAAGATGGGCAAGGCATTTCTACTAACTCTTCTTAAGGATCACGGACAGTGCCCTATGCTACGAGGTAAGCGGTGACTGCTGTAGTTCTTACTGGTGATCCTTTCCTGTCACTGATTCTCGGCCTTCTTTGTATTTCATAGGACTGTTGTCAGTCCAATACAAAATGAGTCTTATTTTTAAAAACCTGAAATGTTTTACAGAGCCTAGCATTCTCATATAGGGTCCTTTCCATTCTCCCCACTTTCCCGAGAGGCCAAGAACACTTCACACCATGAACTAGGAGAGGGGGTAGAGCCCTTTCTGATGAAATACATCAACAAAGACAGAGCCTTAGCCTGCTTGCTCTCTGGACAGGATCTCGGACCACAAGGTCTTCAATCCTGGTATAAATGAAGGAAGTGAGGACAGTTCAACTGGCACTCTGATAACAAGAGTTCTGAAACACCTTCCGAAGAGACTATAGCAGTAGATGAGGGAAGGGAGTGCTACAGTGTGGCAGTACAGGGGGAACGATCGGCTACAGCAGTGAAAAGTGTGGTACCGATTGGTGTGCTCTCGGGATTCTTGTACATGTAGCATAGATGACCTCTACGGTGGCCCTCCCACCTTCCCACCTGCATTAGGTGTTCTTTTTTTTTGTAATTTATGTTTATGTATTTATTTACTGTTTGAACTTATTTATTCTACGTATTTATGTTTTTGGCCGCACTGGGTCTCTCATTGCTGTGCACGGGCTTTCTCTAGTTGGCGGCTAGCGGGGGCTACTCTCGGTTGCGGTGTGCGGGCATCTCATCGCGGTGGCTTCTCTTGTTGCGGAGCATGGGCTGTAGGCACGTGGGCTTCGGTAGTTGAGGCTCACGGGCTCTAGAATGCAGGCTCCGTCGTCGTGGCACATGCGCTTAGTTGCTGCACGGCATGTGGGATCTTCGCAGACCAGGGCTCGAACCCGTGTCCCCTGCATTGGCAGGCGCCACCAGGGAAGCCCTAGGTGTTCTCATATAGAGTCTAAAAACAGAGAGCACTGAGAGAAGGTAGTGGTTATTAAAGGCTCAGGATCTAAATTCTACCTGTCTCTACACCCCTTCCCAGCTGTCGATTTGACCCCATTTTTGAATGCTGACCTCATTGTTCAACTTTTCTCTGCCGTCTGTATACTCACCTTGAAAACTTGTTTCTGTGATGCGTTGAGCAGACACAGGGTGGCAGACTGCAGAGGTGGAAGCTGGTGGTCGGATATTTGTGGGCTGAATCTCCTTCAGTCCCATTCCCATTTCTGGTTGCCCAGAGGCCCTACTTCCTGTGTGTGACGCCGAGCCGTAGGATTGCGGGCAGGAGCCAAGTTCTCCATACAGTAAAGACCCCAGTGTGCCTTGGTTACAGTAATATACCTGGCTTCCTTCCTGGCAGGGAAGTGACAGGCGGCTATGCCCCTGCTTTGTTCGTGGGCCTCCTGATCCAGCAGTTCCCTTGGCTCTGCCCCTGTCGTCAGCTGCCCCTAGGATAACTCTGAGCCCTAGCCACTTCTCTGGTAGATTTCCCTATTCCCCCACTACAGTCACACCTGAATAAGGCAACTCAGACCTTTCAGAGATGTGTCCTGAACCTCTTGTTTTCTGAAATACCTATCTGGTGGTTGTGAGACTTAAGGCCAGCGTCCCCGAGAGACTTTTTCTATTTCTCCTAGTAAACCTAGACTCATCTTCTGTCACCTTCAACTCTACTCCAATTGTGTTCTTTCAACCCAGACCTCTGACCCTGCTTTTTACTTCTGCCATTTCATCCTCGCTCCTGCTTCCTTTCCTAAATCCATACGTCTCTTTTGGCCTTCCTAGCCCTGGGCCAAGTTCCTTCCTCTTTGCTCAGTTTTTACCCCTTTCCTTCATTCTCCCATCCAACTTTCAGTCCTTCCTTTCTCACGCCCCAGTTAGCAGCATCTGAAAATTCGAAAGGTTTGTTACTCGTCTATTAATTGTATTCCATTTACTTATTCAGTTCTATACCTGTCTTACCTGTGTATGGAAGAACAGCTGGTAGCCAAGGTGGCACCAAGAATCCTAGCAGCTCTCACTTGACGTATCCGTAGTAGTCGGCAATTTCCATTTCGTTTTCCCTCTCGGTGAAAAATTGCAGCTTGCCCGAAGAGGTGTATCCGGCAGCATTCTCCCGTTGTTGTTGAGCCCGCCTCTTCATGGCCTCTCGCTCTGGCCTCTGCTCTTGTTCGATGGGCTTTGACATGACTGGCTCAGGCACGTTGGGTTCCCTCCATGGAACTCGTTGCTTGCTGAAGTCTTGGAGTAGAAAGTGGGTTTGGAGCTTGGGTGGGGACTGGCGCTTATTCACAGCAGGGGGAACAGGCTCCCGCTGGAGAGGAGCGCCAGATGAAGTTTTGGAGGGTGCAGGCCTAGGAGCAGCAGACTGAGGGACACGAGGCTGGGTATGGTTGGGCCAAGCCGGTTGGGTTGGGTTGGTCACAGTTGGCTGAGCTGGTTTGGCGGGGCCTGGCAAAGAGGCAGGAGCTGGCTGGGATGAATTGGCTGCAGCAGGTTGAGCTGAGTCAGTAGAACCAGGCTGGGCACGGTAAGCCCCAGCAGGCCGATGTGAGGCCAGAGACTGTGGCCTCCGAGGAGCGGGTCGAGCTTGAGGCTTGTCCCAGGCAGAAAAAGGCAGAGGTATCAACTTGACCTTCCCAGGAGGAGGCCGCTCATACTGGGCTGGAGACGGACACTCTGTTTCAGCACTGCTGTCTGGTTTCTGGGCTTGGACTTGCGTTTTCTCAGGACCCTTCCCCTCACGTGGGGTATGCCGCCATGGCTGGATAGCTGGGGGTGGCTGGGGGTCTTTGGGGTTGCTTGACTTTCCCAAGAGCCGACAGGAAGAGCGCCCAGTTTTCGTCTCATTCTTCTTCCCCAGCGCATGAAGAACCTTCACAGACTCCAGCATGCGCACGCCAAGGGAGGTTCGAGGCTTTTGAAAGCTCTGTTGGAGAAGCTCAGTTTGGTGTTCCTTTCGCTTCGTGTGGGGGATTGCTGGCTTCTCTTCTGCCTTGACTTTGTTCCCTGACTGCTTGTTCTCCTCAGCCTTGTTTCTCCCTCTGGTCCTTTTGGTCTTTTCCTGCCCGTGGCTCTTAGTTTTGCTGATCTTTCTGGATGCAGCTTTCTGAGGTTTGCCTTGAGAGTGCTTGGCCGTGTTCACAGGAGCCCTGTCACTGACTGCAGCGTGGCATATAACCACTTCTCCCCCTAACAGGCACTCTGGATTCTTTGGCTGGATTTTGGCCTTGGGAGCGCCACTGATAGGCTCAGAGGCTTTCTGTTTGTTCTTCCTGGGTTGATCAGAGGGAACCTTTATGACACTTGGCTTTTCCTGCACCTGATTCACCTTAATGGCTCTGGTGTCTTTAGCTTTGATCACGTTGGGACCTTGGGATTGATCAAGATCTTTCAAAGGATTAAAGAGCTGGGGAAGGTGAATATCCTCCGCCAGTGTAGTAATGTCTGCAAGACCACTGCTAGGTTCAATCCCATTTTCAAGTGTCCCTAGGTCCTGACGACTCCGGCTGTTCTCTCCCAGATCAGCATTTTCAGAACCAGGCTGCTCCTCTTGGCTGAGGGGATCGGTGCAGGCCAGCGGCTGGTGAATATCAGGGATTCCTAAAGGGAGTAGTGGAGGATCTTGGTTCTCTGTTGGGATCTGGTAGGCATCCAGAGGCTTTGAAAGCTTGGTTTTGATATCATCCACGTGCTTACTCTCTATTTGTCCCTGGCTTGGAGCTGGAGGCAGGGCCAGGAGACGCCTGGCACTCTGGACTGGAGCTGTCACTGAAATGTCCCCAAGTTCAGATGGTGGGTTACTCTCAAGTATGTGGCTGTTTCTGCTACTGCAGGACTTGGGGAGTTCTTGACTTTGTGTCACACAAAACGTCTGGCTTGGAGGTTGCAATCCCAGGGAATTTTTCATCACCAGGGGGGAGGTCTCCATCCCTACAAAGGGATCAAGGGAGAAGTCAGTCCCTGGTAAGTGAGATGCTCCCCCTAAACACCAACACAGCAGTCGTGTACCTTTCAAGGGGTTCAGGGGCAAGATGGGCAAGGCATTTCTACTAACTCTTCTTAAGGATCACGGACAGTGCCCTATGCTACGAGGTAAGCGGTGACTGTTGTAATTCTTACTGGTGAGCCTTTCCTGTCGCTGATTCTCGGCTCGCTTTGTATTTCATAGGACTGTTTATAAGTCCAATACAAAATGAGTCTTATTTTTAAAAACCTGAAATGTTTTACAAAGCCTAGCATTCTCATATAGGGTCCTTTCCATTCTCCCCACTTTCCCGAGAGGCCAAGAACACGTCACACCATGAACTAGGAGAGGGGGTAGAGCCCTTGCTGATGAAATACATCAACAAAGACAGAGTCTTAGCCTGCTTGCTCTCTGGACAGGATCTCGGACCACAAGGTCTTCAATCCTGGTATAAATGAAGGAAGTGAGGACAGTTCAACTGGCACTCTCATAACAAGAGTTCTGAAACACCTTCCGAAGAGACTATAGCAGTAGATGAGGGAAGGGAGTGCTACAGTGTGGCAGTACAGGGGGAACGATCGGCTACAGCAGTGAAAAGTGTGGTACCGATTGGTGTGCTCTCGGGGTTCTTGTACATGTAGCATAGATGACCTCTACAGTGGCCCTCCCACCGTCCCACCTGCATTAGGTGTTCTTTTTTTTTTGTAATTTATGTTTATGTATTTATTTACTGTTTGAACTTATTTATTCTACGTATTTATGTTTTTGGCTGCACTGGGTCTCTCATTGCTGTGCACGGGCTTTCTCTAGTTGGCGGCTAGCGGGGGCTACTCTTGGTTGCGGTGTGCGGGCTTCTCATCGCGGTGGCTTCTCTTGTTGCGGAGCATGGGCTGTAGGCACGTGGGCTTCGGTAGTTGAGGCTCACGGGCTCTAGAATGCAGGCTCCGTCGTTGTGGCACATGCGCTTAGTTGCTGCACGGCATGTGGGATCTTCGCAGACCAGGGCTCGAACCCGTGTCCCCCGCATTGCATTGGCAGGCGGATTCTTAACCACGGCGCCACCAGGGAAGCCCTAGGTGTTCTCATAGAGAGTCTAAAAACAGAGGGCACTGAGCGAAGGTAGTGGTTATTAAAGGCTCAGGATCTGAATTCTACCTGCCTCTACACCCCTTCCCAGCTGTCGATTTGACCCCATTTTTGAATGCCGACCTCATTCTTCAACTTTCTCTGGCGTTTGTTATACTCACCTTGAAAACTTGTTTCTGTGATGCGTTGAGCAGACACAGGGTGGCAGACTGCAGAGGTGGAAGCTGGTGGTCGGATATTTGTGGGCTGAATCTCCTTCGGTCCCATTCCCATTTCTGGTTGCCCAGAGGCCCGACTTCCTGTGTATGACGCCGAGCCGTAGGATTGCGGGCAGGAGCCAAGTTCTCCATACAGTAAAGACCCCAGTGTGCCTTGGTTATAGTAATATACCTGGCTCCCTTCCTGGCAGGGAAGTGGCAGGCGGCTCTGCCCCTGATTTGGAATCTGAGATGGTGTTCCCTGAGCAAGGCTGGCAGAAAGCGATGGATGTAGAGGGACCATGTTCTTGGCGTCTGAAGTTTTATCATCCTGGGCTGCCAGAAACATGGAGGAGGCAGCTGTGTGGCGGTCAGTGAGTGCCAGAGTAAAGTCTCCGAGTGAAGAAGAATTCTTTTCAGTGCTTGCTGTGATGTCCCACTCAAGAACACCTGGATAGGAAGCAGCTGAAGTGGAGATCTGGCTGTGGTCAGTAACTCCAGATAACATAGTCGTGCTAGAATGTTGGTAAAGGTAGGCACTACCCATGAGTGTCTGGAAAGGGGTACCGGTAGCCGATGCCGAACTGACGGCAGGGGCAGAGACTCTGGAGAAGTTGCAGACACTTCGTGTTAGGGAAGTTGCATTGCTCACCACAGGAGGAGAATGCTGCAGAGAATTTAGAGTTCCAAGTAGAGATGGATGTTGGAAATTTTCTGTAAGAACAAGAGGGTCATGAAAAACTCAGGGAGGTTGAGAAATTCTCACTACGTTTGAGGAACGGCATCATCTGAAGGTTCTTGCTATCAGGACACCTCTACTATCACTACTTCCTGAGAAACCCAAAATCAGACAGTTAATGATGGCTGTAAGGACTGAGCAGTTTTCCACTCTTCTCTATTAACTGCCTGTGCTCCCATCTTGGGCACAGACGGGCAGAAGAGCCAAGTGGTGTGGTTCAGAGATTGTTCTCTAGGCTGGAAGCAACCTTCTCCCTGCCCTGTCTTTCCCTTCAGCCTGCACTCGTATTGACTTCTATGCTATTTCCTAGACTGGAAGCATTTTAGAACTAGGAGGCCCTTAGAGAACTTCGATGTTCTCAGTCTCATTTCGTAAGGAAACTGAGGCTCAGAGAGGTCGGGTTGACTTGTTCAAGTTCTCTCATTATGTTAGTATCATTACCAGGTTTCAGAACCTAAGTATCCTGACTTCCTTGCCAGGACTCCACTCTGAGCATGATACTGCCAGAAAGCAGGAGAAATAGAACTTATAATATAGGCATTTTTTTTGTCCATTAGAAAACAGTACGGCTGTTACCATTGTCGTCTTCAGTGTCTCCCTTTGCTTGTGCAGTTCCCACGCTATTACCTAGAGGTGACGTACAGCTCAGTCCAACTGGTGAATTGAAAGAGTCATTTTTGCCCTCTTCAAGCCTGGTTTCTCATCCTACCTCAAAATGATTACCCGAAAGTGGATTTCTTAAGTGCTTTTGGAAAGGGAAGAGTTATCTGATTACTTCAGATTCCTCACCTGTAAAGTGGTTATAACACCACCACCAATAATAATAGCAGTAATAATTAATAGATGAATAAGCTGATCTATTGCGTATGATTTATATGGAGGAAGATACAATAAGTTCTAGAAAGACAAAGAAAAATCATGACAAGCATATTACGTTAACGAAAAAGAAATCCATAGATATTAATGAAAACTGGGGTATGTGGCAAGTATCGAAGCCTAATGAATTTACTAACAAATGGCATTCTGTACTATCCATGCAATATTATGAAAGTGAATTTTGCCCACTCTATTTTAGTGAATACTATTAACCAGAAGACACGATGGAGGTGATAGAGGTGAATGAATTCCTAGCCAATGCATACAGACAGAGAAGGTATGTCAGTAAAAAATGCATAACAAGCAACAGAATGCAATAAATGTGCATGTATAGGTAGCCACAACACATATAGACAAGTATTTCAATGAAAACCGGTACGAAGCAGACAGCAAAATAATAAGTGTAAAAGAGTTTCATTATTGTGCTCCTTCATATTTTTACCCAGCAAGTAAGAGGTATTAAGCCTAGGAGAAATATATATTTCAATGAATATAGCTTATATAATAAGCAGAAAGGAAGCTTAAAATGTATCAGGAAGGTTTTTGGATTTATCCTAGAACTTAGATTAGAATCATCTTCAGCATCCAAGAAGATGGCATCCCAAAACCTCAAAAAACCATCATGCCTAGAATCCAATTAAAAAAGATTTTCAAATGTAAGAAAATCCACAGGACTCCACAATATGGTTTTCGATAAACGTGGATGTTTGTTTGTTTTGTTTCTTTGGCCGCGCCGCGTGGCCCTGGCCGTGAAAGCACCGAGTCCTAAGCACTGGACCGCCAGGGAATTCCCTAAGTGGGGGGGGGAATTAGAGATGTGGGGCTTGACTTTTTCTTCTTCTTCTTCTTCTTCTTCGGTAGCTAAGCTCTACAAGCGAACGATGGCTGTTGATCAATGTGCTCTCTGTGTTAGGAAGGAAATAACTGTAAAAATGAAAAGCAGCCTTGCCTTAGAACCTACATATCACACAAAGGAAAATAGTCCTTCTGATTCAATTTAGAAGATATCACTTAAAATGTTGAATTGGTGAAATGTCTACCTAGTTTAAAAATTAGAAAGAATAAAACACTGAAAAGCAGCCCCCTAGATAACCACTGTGGTTGCTTGTTTATAGGAGGCATCATTTCTAAAACGTATTTCTAAAATGTTTATATTCAAAACTGTCAAGTGGCCAACTGTATTCAGAGAGGCAATAAAAGAAAGAAAACGGAGTATGACTTTTCTGATAAGCTGCCTTTCCTGGTGATCCCCTGTTCTGGCCTTACTTTCCTTCTTAGTCTGTTAATGTAAGGGTTTGCTACCATCAACTTGGTTTTGCCCTGCTCTGAGCAGGTTTCCCTCTGTGCTGTTTCTGCTTTAATTGAAAATCTTTGGTTCCCATCAGCATTCCATTGCAAACTCCGTTTTTCTTGAGAGCTCCTCTATGCTTTCCCTCTTCATTCTTACATTTTCTCCCATCTCTTGGTGCCTGTTGGCCTGTGCTAATGAAAACCATCCTAAACTTCCTTACGCTCGACTCTGTGCCTCCCTGTAGAGCCCAGTACTCTCCATCCTCTCTCCCTATTCTCTCTTTTCAACTAGTCGAAATCCTAGTGGAGGGAGACCATTAGAGATGAAACATCTTGGTATATATTGCTAGTTTTCTATGTCCCCTGGCTTTTCTATGTTTCTGTTGAAACACTCTTGAGAAGTGTCTGATTTCGTTTTCTACATGGGTACCCTTTAAGGCTCAATACTGGAAAAGAAGGGGATCAGAGTGATCAACCCAACGTGGTATCCTAACGTAACAGTTAAGGAAAGCAACAGGCTTTGTGAGACAGCCAGTGATTTGTCCAAAGTCACACAGATAGTAAACGTCAAAGTCAAAACTGAAATTAGGTCTCCAGACGTGTAGTTCAATACTTTCCCTCATTATTCCATGCTATTTTGAATCTCCTACTTACTCAATTTAGGGGCAAAAGAAATCGAACGCAAAACTTTCCAAAGTTTCTTTTCTTACCTGACATGGTCAGAGAAGAGGAAGCATCCACTGCAGGTACAAGGGATGAGGAGACAACACTAGAGGATGTCCGAGTGGCTGCAGCTGAACGGCGCACGTGTCCAGTACAGAGGTCACTGGTTACTGGTCCAAACAGCTCCACGGAAACCCCAAGACTCTACCAAGTGGTAGTAGGTTTGGTAGGAGAGTGATGTCACAAAGCAGGCAGTTGAAAGGTATGAGAGAGCCAATAGGGAGGTCCGATCCCCAACAGGAAGGCGGGCTTGGGTGAAGAGAGTGTAGGAGAGCTAAAACAACACCTGAGTTTCTGAGCTCTGGGGAGGAAATCCTAGAAGACAGATTTACCTCCCCCAGGCTCTTCCATTAGGGAAATCATTGCCACATTTCTTACAGACGTTCATTAATACACTGAACTAAGAGTTACTTATATTCTACAGAGTATTCTATTTTATGTATCATATACTTAGAGCTATATAGATCTTCTTTAATTAATAATCCTTAGGAAGGAAAGAGCCATCTAGTTTGAACTATTACAGTTGTTCTGAAATCATATGTGTCTAATGAGTGAACTGATAGCAGCTTTTAAGGAGCCAAAGTAGGGATTAAGAAGCTCTTTTTGTAACTTGGTTCAAGAGTAGGGTGAAGTTTGTTGAGTGTACCTTGTGGAGAATGTTGTGGTCCAAGGCTCTTCTCTTTTAGTTTCTTCTCCTTGACTCCTACCTTCCTTGGGCTGGGCTAGGCTGGGGGCCAGGTTGGACTTGCGACTTAACGTTTCTCTTCCGCTTTCTCTTTTTTTTTTTTCTTCCATTATGGGCATTGCTTCGAGGACAAGCCTTGATCTTGCATTGGACGTTACTTCCTGTCACCTTCCAGCAGCAGGAGTCTTCTTTTCAGTGCTTGATGCTTCACGAAATAGACTCTGCCCGTTGGCAGCAAATACCAGAGAGCTAGGAGACAGAGCTGGTTGCAGACCTTTCCTCTTCCAGCCTTTGGTTGCAATTGTTTGGCCCATAATTTGCTAGCTCTAGTTCCTTGGGCCACACAGGTATCCTGCCATCTCCAGCTCTTGTTATATGTGAGAGACATTCTGAACACTGTCCCTTTTTCTTTGCACAGAAGTATATACAGTGTGGCAGTTACTGTAATCTCCTCCGCCTTGCAAACAGCCACTCTAGAATCTTGGACCTCTAGGACTCTCTGTCTTGCATGCTTGGGGGCAAGGCCAAGCAAAATGAAGAGGAGAATAATTAGAGAAAGAGGAGGACGTTGGTGGAGAATTGGGAGCAGGTAAGGTGAAAGGGCACAGGAGAAAAGAGATGCATGTAGACTTTTTGGTTTCTGTGGGAAACAGGTTGACACACTTGGGCCTCATTTGGTATTAACAGAACAGAGAGTTAAAGATCTAAGTAGCTAGATAGTGTGCAGCAACTGCCATGAAGTCTGTACACTGAAGAGAAGAGTCTCACATCTAGTTTTCATTTTGTTTTATGTCATAGTACCTTATTTATAGCATTCACTGGTGTGTTTGTAGAATACAGATGTTTTCAAATGCTCTGGTTTTGTCTACATGGTTATCTCCTTGTCCTGTTTGTAAGGAATCCAACATTGTAAGACATATTGCATGTTTTTCTCTTGACGATTGTTGACCTTGAAGCGTCATGAACTAACTTGAGCTGTTGGATTCTGTGGAGAAACGTTCAAAAGGGTCTGTGAAAAAGGCACTGTGGTGAGTCGCATTATGCACCCGAGCGTAAGGAGCAAGATATCTGCCACCAGCCCAGCTTGGCCTGGATTGCCTCTGTTTTAGTTCCCCTGGTTAGTGCTTTTCTCCCTAACCACTCTTGTGACTGTGATAATGTGAGTAAGGGCGGAGTTGCTAATGATCTATGTGTGAGGTAAGCTGGTTTGAGGGAGGAAATCTATGGACCTAGTCATTTTCCTTGGTGGTAAGCTTTCAGGGGTGCAGAGATGGATCTTCCTGGGGCCTTTTCTGGTCCCAGGAAGATATCGCATAGATGGGACCTCCCAAGACACACATTGAATCTTTAGGCCTGTTTTTCCTATTATGAGGTACGAACGAGTTTCTTCACTGATGGGGATGATGCTTATCTGAGAAGAAATTGTGAAAGGTGGTGTAGTGTAGAGGTGTGGCTTAAGCTTTTAAGTTTTCCTCCAGGTTTTTCCCCTAAGCTTCCTACTTCGGACGGCCTACTTACATGATACTAGTAGGTGATGTCCGGCTAACAACTTCCTAAATATACCTGCAAGCCAGATCAGTGTCTCTTTTCTCTGTATTCCCATGGAAATCAAGAGTCCCGCCGAATTTTCCATCGAAACAGTTGATTTGTGTTGTCTCTAGGAATTCTAAAGGGCGTACCGTTGCTTCCTAACCGGTGTCATTTGGGAGATCCGCCTCTGTACGTTCAAATGATTAATTTTGAGACTTTGCTCATGTGTGCAGTAAACCCTTGAATTCCCTAAGACCTTCCTTTCCTCCATCTCCTACCCCATTAAGCCCGCTTCAGTTCATCTCCTGAATTTCTTTGGAATCTGTCAGCCAGCTCTTCCTCAACTTCCTAATACTGAACTTGCCTGTCTGTTGCGATTAGGTCCTAACTGGTGTCCATATATCTTGTTTCCTTCCAATCCACTCTTCACACAAGAAACCTTCAAAGCAAGTTGGAACGTTGCTCATAAACATCGCTCACAAGCATTGTTTTGAGAATAGAAAACACACTGTTGGCCTTTAAGACTCTGCGTGGTCTAGAATCCTCTCTGCTTCTCTAGCCCCATCTTGTGCCACTTTTGCCCTCACTTTCTATGCTTCAGATACACTGAATTAACCTTAGTTCTCACTCATCTGACAGAAGTCAGTTCAGATACTATTTTTCACTGTGATTCCTAGCATTAAGGAATTTGATTATCAGGTTTTGTATGAGGACTATTTCATCAGGGGTACAGAAGTTCTGGCCATCTCTGGTTTTGGATATCCCTTATTTGTTGAGACCTTTGCGTTGTTTGGTTGCCTTTTGTCTGTTTTCCAGATGGGAAAACAGGAACAAGGGAAGTATAGGTTATTACTAGGTGGGGTTGAACAAGTGGAGCAGCAAACTGCAAAGCAGAAAGAAGAGGGACGTACTATAGAGGGATATGACTTCCATTCTCAAGGCGCCTGCATCCTGTGCAGGGAGACAGCCTAACATAAAATGTGCCTAACAACAAATATATTGACTTCTTACTAAAAATCTCCAGTTCATAGAACCGAGGGGTTTGTACCTTCTCCTTTAAAAGTGATAGTCCTGGGACTTCCCCGGTGGTCCCGTGGTGAAGACTCTGCGCTTCCAATGCAGCAGGCGTGGGTTCAATCCCTGGTTGGGGAGCTAAGATCCCACATGCTGCACAGCCAAAGAAATTTTTGTCGAACGTTATACTCCTGTATTGTTGGCTTTAGTGGTTTAGATTTTGTTGTACTGTTAAGAAGATTTCAGTTTATTTACCGGGAACAAACAACACATAATGTAAAAATAGTTTCCCAGAAACGATTTCCATCATTCTCTTCCTCCCTTTCTCCCGCAGACTGGTGTTTCACCTTGACAAGTTCTCTGTCATTCCATAGGAAAGCTGTCTGGCTTGGAGGTTGCAATCCCAGGGAATTTTTCATCAGCGGGGAAGTCTCCATCACTACAGAGGAATCAAGGGAGAAGTCAGTCCCTGGTAAGTGAGATGCTCCCCCTAAACACCAACACAGCAGTCGTGTACCTTTCAAGGGGTTCAGGGGCAAGATGGGCAAGGCATTTCTACTAACTCTTCTTAAGGATCACGGACAGTGCCCTATGCTACGAGGTAAGCGGTGACTGCTGTAGTTCTTACTGGTGATCCTTTCCTGTCACTGATTCTCGGCCTTCTTTGTATTTCATAGGACTGTTGTCAGTCCAATACAAAATGAGTCTTATTTTTAAAAACCTGAAATGTTTTACAGAGCCTAGCATTCTCATATAGGGTCCTTTCCATTCTCCCCACTTTCCCGAGAGGCCAAGAACACTTCACACCATGAACTAGGAGAGGGGGTAGAGCCCTTTCTGATGAAATACATCAACAAAGACAGAGCCTTAGCCTGCTTGCTCTCTGGACAGGATCTCGGACCACAAGGTCTTCAATCCTGGTATAAATGAAGGAAGTGAGGACAGTTCAACTGGCACTCTGATAACAAGAGTTCGGAAACACCTTCCAAAGAGACTATAGCAGTAGATGAGGGAAGGGAGTGCTACAGTGTGGCAGTACAGGGGGAATGATCGGCTACAGCAGTGAAAAGTGTGGTACCGATTGGTGTGCTCTCGGGGTTCTTGTACATGTAGCATAGATGACCTCTACAGTGGCCCTCCCACCTTCCCACCTGCATTAGGTGTTCTTTTTTTTTGTAATTTATGTTTATGTATTTATTTACTGTTTGAACTTATTTATTCTACGTATTTATGTTTTTGGCTGCACTGGGTCTCTCATTGCTGTGCACGGGCTTTCTCTAGTTGGCGGCTAGCGGGGGCTACTCTCGGTTGCGGTGTGCGGGCATCTCATCGCGGTGGCTTCTCTTGTTGCGGAGCATGGGCTGTAGGCACGTGGGCTTCGGTAGTTGAGGCTCACGGGCTCTAGAATGCAGGCTCCGTCGTTGTGGCACATGCGCTTAGTTGCTGCATGGCATGTGGGATCTTCGCAGACCAGGGCTCGAACCCGTGTCCCCTGCATTGGCAGGCGCCACCAGGGAAGCCCTAGGTGTTCTCATATAGAGTCTAAAAACAGAGAGCACTGAGAGAAGGTAGTGGTTATTAAAGGCTCAGGATCTAAATTCTACCTGTCTCTACACCCCTTCCCAGCTGTCGATTTGACCCCATTTTTGAATGCCGACCTCATTCTTCAACTTTCTCTGGCGTTTGTTATACTCACCTTGAAAACTTGTTTCTGTGATGCGTTGAGCAGACACAGGGTGGCAGACTGCAGAGGTGGAAGCTGGTGGTCGGATATTTGTGGGCTGAATCTCCTTCAGTCCCATTCCCATTTCTGGTTGCCCAGAGGCCCGACTTCCTGTGTATGACGCCGAGCCGTAGGATTGCGGGCAGGAGCCAAGTTCTCCATACAGTAAAGACCCCAGTGTGCCTTGGTTACAGTAATATACCTGGCTTCCTTCCTGGCAGGGAAGTGACAGGCGGCTCTGCCCCTGATTTGGAATCTGAGATGGTGTTCCCTGAGCAAGGCTGGCAGAAAGCGATGGATGTAGAGGGACCATGTTCTTGGCGTCTGAAGTTTTATCATCCTGGGCTGCCAGAAACATGGAGGAGGCAGCTGTGTGGCGGTCAGTGAGTGCCAGAGTAAAGTCTCCGAGTGAAGAAGAATTCTTTTCAGTGCTTGCTGTGATGTCCCACTCAAGAACACCTGGATAGGAAGCAGCTGAAGTGGAGATCTGGCTGTGGTCAGTAACTCCAGATAACATAGTCGTGCTAGAATGTTGGTAAAGGTAGGCACTACCCATGAGTGTCTGGAAAGGGGTACCAGTAGCCGATGCCGAACTGACGGCAGGGGCAGAGACTCTGGAGAAGTTGCAGACACTTCGTGTTAGGGAAGTTGCATTGCTCACCACAGGAGGAGAATGCTGCAGAGAATTTAGAGTTCCAAGTAGAGATGGATGTTGGAAATTTTCTGTAAGAACAAGAGGGTCATGAAAAACTCAGGGAGGTTGAGAAATTCTCACTACGTTTGAGGAACGGCATCATCTGAAGGTTCTTGCTATCAGGACACCTCTACTATCACTACTTCCTGAGAAACCCAAAATCAGACAGTTAATGATGGCTGTAAGGACTGAGCAGTTTTCCACTCTTCTCTATTAACTGCCTGTGCTCCCATCTTGGGCACAGACGGGCAGAAGAGCCAAGTGGTGTGGTTCAGAGATTGTTCTCTAGGCTGGAAGCAACCTTCTCCCTGCCCTGTCTTTCCCTTCAGCCTGCACTCGTATTGACTTCTATGCTATTTCCTAGACTGGAAGCATTTTAGAACTAGGAGGCCCTTAGAGAACTTCGATGTTCTCAGTCTCATTTCGTGAGTAAGGAAACTGAGGCTCAGAGAGGTCGGGTTGACTTGTTCAAGTTCTCTCATTATGTTAGTATCATTACCAGGTTTCAGAACCTAAGTATCCTGACTTCCTTGCCAGGACTCCACTCTGAGCATGATACTGCCAGAAAGCAGGAGAAATAGAACTTATAATATAGGCATTTTTTTTGTCCATTAGAAAACAGTACGGCTGTTACCATTGTCGTCTTCAGTGTCTCCCTTTGCTTGTGCAGTTCCCACGCTATTACCTAGAGGTGACGTACAGCTCAGTCCAACTGGTGAATTGAAAGAGTCATTTTTGCCCTCTTCAAGCCTGGTTTCTCATCCTACCTCAAAATGATTACCCGAAAGTGGATTTCTTAAGTGCTTTTGGAAAGGGAAGAGTTATCTGATTACTTCAGATTCCTCACCTGTAAAGTGGTTATAACACCACCACCAATAATAATAGCAGTAATAATTAATAGATGAATAAGCTGATCTATTGCGTATGATTTATATGGAGGAAGATACAATAAGTTCTAGAAAGACAAAGAAAAATCATGACAAGCATATTACGTTAACGAAAAAGAAATCCATAGATATTAATGAAAACTGGGGTATGTGGCAAGTATCGAAGCCTAATGAATTTACTAACAAATGGCATTCTGTACTATCCATGCAATATTATGAAAGTGAATTTTGCCCACTCTATTTTAGTGAATACTATTAACCAGAAGACACGATGGAGGTGATAGAGGTGAATGAATTCCTAGCCAATGCATACAGACAGAGAAGGTATGTCAGTAAAAAATGCATAACAAGCAACAGAATGCAATAAATGTGCATGTATAGGTAGCCACAACACATATAGACAAGTATTTCAATGAAAACCGGTACGAAGCAGACAGCAAAATAATAAGTGTAAAAGAGTTTCATTATTGTGCTCCTTCATATTTTTACCCAGCAAGTAAGAGGTATTAAGCCTAGGAGAAATATATATTTCAATGAATATAGCTTATATAATAAGCAGAAAGGAAGCTTAAAATGTATCAGGAAGGTTTTTGGATTTATCCTAGAACTTAGATTAGAATCATCTTCAGCATCCAAGAAGATGGCATCCCAAAACCTCAAAAAACCATCATGCCTAGAATCCAATTAAAAAAGATTTTCAAATGTAAGAAAATCCACAGGACTCCACAATATGGTTTTCGATAAACGTGGATGTTTGTTTGTTTTGTTTCTTTGGCCGCGCCGCGTGGCCCTGGCCGTGAAAGCACCGAGTCCTAAGCACTGGACCGCCAGGGAATTCCCTAAGTGGGGGGGGGAATTAGAGATGTGGGGCTTGACTTTTTCTTCTTCTTCTTCGGTAGCTAAGCTCTACAAGCGAACGATGGCTGTTGATCAATGTGCTCTCTGTGTTAGGAAGGAAATAACTGTAAAAATGAAAAGCAGCCTTGCCTTAGAACCTACATATCACACCAAGGAAAATAGTCCTTCTGATTCAATTTAGAAGATATCACTTAAAATGTTGAATTGGTGAAATGTCTACCTAGTTTAAAAATTAGAAAGAATAAAACACTGAAAAGCAGCCCCCTAGATAACCACTGTGGTTGCTTGTTTATAGGAGGCATCATTTCTAAAACGTATTTCTAAAATGTTTATATTCAAAACTGTCAAGTGGCCAACTGTATTCAGAGAGGCAATAAAAGAAAGAAAACGGAGTATGACTTTTCTGATAAGCTGCCTTTCCTGGTGATCCCCTGTTCTGGCCTTACTTTCCTTCTTAGTCTGTTAATGTAAGGGTTTGCTACCATCAACTTGGTTTTGCCCTGCTCTGAGCAGGTTTCCCTCTGTGCTGTTTCTGCTTTAATTGAAAATCTTTGGTTCCCATCAGCATTCCATTGCAAACTCCGTTTTTCTTGAGAGCTCCTCTATGCTTTCCCTCTTCATTCTTACATTTTCTCCCATCTCTTGGTGCCTGTTGGCCTGTGCTAATGAAAACCATCCTAAACTTCCTTACGCTCGACTCTGTGCCTCCCTGTAGAGCCCAGTACTCTCCATCCTCTCTCCCTATTCTCTCTTTTCAACTAGTCGAAATCCTAGTGGAGGGAGACCATTAGAGATGAAACATCTTGGTATATATTGCTAGTTTTCTATGTCCCCTGGCTTTTCTATGTTTCTGTTGAAACACTCTTGAGAAGTGTCTGATTTCGTTTTCTACATGGGTACCCTTTAAGGCTCAATACTGGAAAAGAAGGGGATCAGAGTGATCAACCCAACGTGGTATCCTAACGTAACAGTTAAGGAAAGCAACAGGCTTTGTGAGACAGCCAGTGATTTGTCCAAAGTCACACAGATAGTAAACGTCAAAGTCAAAACTGAAATTAGGTCTCCAGACGTGTAGTTCAATACTTTCCCTCATTATTCCATGCTATTTTGAATCTCCTACTTACTCAATTTAGGGGCAAAAGAAATCGAACGCAAAACTTTCCAAAGTTTCTTTTCTTACCTGACATGGTCAGAGAAGAGGAAGCATCCACTGCAGGTACAAGGGATGAGGAGACAACACTAGAGGATGTCCGAGTGGCTGCAGCTGAACGGCGCACGTGTCCAGTACAGAGGTCACTGGTTACTGGTCCAAACAGCTCCACGGAAACCCCAAGACTCTACCAAGTGGTAGTAGGTTTGGTAGGAGAGTGATGTCACAAAGCAGGCAGTTGAAAGGTATGAGAGAGCCAATAGGGAGGTCCGATCCCCAACAGGAAGGCGGGCTTGGGTGAAGAGAGTGTAGGAGAGCTAAAACAACACCTGAGTTTCTGAGCTCTGGGGAGGAAATCCTAGAAGACAGATTTACCTCCCCCAGGCTCTTCCATTAGGGAAATCATTGCCACATTTCTTACAGACGTTCATTAATACACTGAACTAAGAGTTACTTATATTCTACAGAGTATTCTATTTTATGTATCATATACTTAGAGCTATATAGATCTTCTTTAATTAATAATCCTTAGGAAGGAAAGAGCCATCTAGTTTGAACTATTACAGTTGTTCTGAAATCATATGTGTCTAATGAGTGAACTGATAGCAGCTTTTAAGGAGCCAAAGTAGGGATTAAGAAGCTCTCTTTGTAACTTGGTTCAAGAGTAGGGTGAAGTTTGTTGAGTGTACCTTGTGGAGAATGTTGTGGTCCAAGGCTCTTCTCTTTTAGTTTCTTCTCCTTGACTCCTACCTTCCTTGGGCTGGGCTAGGCTGGGGGCCAGGTTGGACTTGCGACTTAACGTTTCTCTTCCGCTTTCTCTTTTTTTTTTTTCTTCCATTATGGGCATTGCTTCGAGGACAAGCCTTGATCTTGCATTGGACGTTACTTCCTGTCACCTTCCAGCAGCAGGAGTCTTCTTTTCAGTGCTTGATGCTTCACGAAATAGACTCTGCCCGTTGGCAGCAAATACCAGAGAGCTAGGAGACAGAGCTGGTTGCAGACCTTTCCTCTTCCAGCCTTTGGTTGCAATTGTTTGGCCCATAATTTGCTAGCTCTAGTTCCTTGGGCCACACAGGTATCCTGCCATCTCCAGCTCTTGTTATATGTGAGAGACATTCTGAACACTGTCCCTTTTTCTTTGCACAGAAGTATATACAGTGTGGCAGTTACTGTAATCTCCTCCGCCTTGCAAACAGCCACTCTAGAATCTTGGACCTCTAGGACTCTCTGTCTTGCATGCTTGGGGGCAAGGCCAAGCAAAATGAAGAGGAGAATAATTAGAGAAAGAGGAGGACGTTGGTGGAGAATTGGGAGCAGGTAAGGTGAAAGGGCACAGGAGAAAAGAGATGCATGTAGACTTTTTGGTTTCTGTGGGAAACAGGTTGACACACTTGGGCCTCATTTGGTATTAACAGAACAGAGAGTTAAAGATCTAAGTAGCTAGATAGTGTGCAGCAACTGCCATGAAGTCTGTACACTGAAGAGAAGAGTCTCACATCTAGTTTTCATTTTGTTTTATGTCATAGTACCTTATTTATAGCATTCACTGGTGTGTTTGTAGAATACAGATGTTTTCAAATGCTCTGGTTTTGTCTACATGGTTATCTCCTTGTCCTGTTTGTAAGGAATCCAACATTGTAAGACATATTGCATGTTTTTCTCTTGACGATTGTTGACCTTGAAGCGTCATGAACTAACTTGAGCTGTTGGATTCTGTGGAGAAACGTTCAAAAGGGTCTGTGAAAAAGGCACTGTGGTGAGTCGCATTATGCACCCGAGCGTAAGGAGCAAGATATCTGCCACCAGCCCAGCTTGGCCTGGATTGCCTCTGTTTTAGTTCCCCTGGTTAGTGCTTTTCTCCCTAACCACTCTTGTGACTGTGATAATGTGAGTAAGGGCGGAGTTGCTAATGATCTATGTGTGAGGTAAGCTGGTTTGAGGGAGGAAATCTATGGACCTAGTCATTTTCCTTGGTGGTAAGCTTTCAGGGGTGCAGAGATGGATCTTCCTGGGGCCTTTTCTGGTCCCAGGAAGATATCGCATAGATGGGACCTCCCAAGACACACATTGAATCTTTAGGCCTGTTTTTCCTATTATGAGGTACGAACGAGTTTCTTCACTGATGGGGATGATGCTTATCTGAGAAGAAATTGTGAAAGGTGGTGTAGTGTAGAGGTGTGGCTTAAGCTTTTAAGTTTTCCTCCAGGTTTTTCCCCTAAGCTTCCTACTTCGGACGGCCTACTTACATGATACTAGTAGGTGATGTCCGGCTAACAGCTTCCTAAATATACCTGCAAGCCAGATCAGTGTCTCTTTTCTCTGTATTCCCATGGAAATCAAGAGTCCCGCCGAATTTTCCATCGAAACAGTTGATTTGTGTTGTCTCTAGGAATTCTAAAGGGCGTACCGTTGCTTCCTAACCGGTGTCATTTGGGAGATCCGCCTCTGTACGTTCAAATGATTAATTTTGAGACTTTGCTCATGTGTGCAGTAAACCCTTGAATTCCCTAAGACCTTCCTTTCCTCCATCTCCTACCCCATTAAGCCCGCTTCAGTTCATCTCCTGAATTTCTTTGGAATCTGTCAGCCAGCTCTTCCTCAACTTCCTAATACTGAACTTGCCTGTCTGTTGCGATTAGGTCCTAACTGGTGTCCATATATCTTGTTTCCTTCCAATCCACTCTTCACACAAGAAACCTTCAAAGCAAGTTGGAACGTTGCTCATAAACATCGCTCACAAGCATTGTTTTGAGAATAGAAAACACACTGTTGGCCTTTAAGACTCTGCGTGGTCTAGAATCCTCTCTGCTTCTCTAGCCCCATCTTGTGCCACTTTTGCCCTCACTTTCTATGCTTCAGATACACTGAATTAACCTTAGTTCTCACTCATCTGACAGAAGTCAGTTCAGATACTATTTTTCACTGTGATTCCTAGCATTAAGGAATTTGATTATCAGGTTTTGTATGAGGACTATTTCATCAGGGGTACAGAAGTTCTGGCCATCTCTGGTTTTGGATATCCCTTATTTGTTGAGACCTTTGCGTTGTTTGGTTGCCTTTTGTCTGTTTTCCAGATGGGAAAACAGGAACAAGGGAAGTATAGGTTATTACTAGGTGGGGTTGAACAAGTGGAGCAGCAAACTGCAAAGCAGAAAGAAGAGGGACGTACTATAGAGGGATATGACTTCCATTCTCAAGGCGCCTGCATCCTGTGCAGGGAGACAGCCTAACATAAAATGTGCCTAACAACAAATATATTGACTTCTTACTAAAAATCTCCAGTTCATAGAACCGAGGGGTTTGTACCTTCTCCTTTAAAAGTGATAGTCCTGGGACTTCCCCGGTGGTCCCGTGGTGAAGACTCTGCGCTTCCAACGCAGCAGGCGTGGGTTCAATCCCTGGTTGGGGAGCTAAGATCCCACATGCTGCGCAGCCAAAGAAATTTTTGTCGAACGTTATACTCCTGTATTGTTGGCTTTAGTGGTTTAGATTTTGTTGTACTGTTAAGAAGATTTCAGTTTATTTACCGGGAACAAACAACACATAATGTAAAAATAGTTTCCCAGAAACGATTTCCATCATTCTCTTCCTCCCTTTCTCCCGCAGACTGGTGTTTCACCTTGACAAGTTCTCTGTCATTCCATAGGAAAGCTGTCTGGCTTGGAGGTTGCAATCCCAGGGAATTTTTCATCAGCGGGGAAGTCTCCATCACTACAGAGGAATCAAGGGAGAAGTCAGTCCCTGGTAAGTGAGATGCTCCCCCTAAACACCAACACAGCAGTCGTGTACCTTTCAAGGGGTTCAGGGGCAAGATGGGCAAGGCATTTCTACTAACTCTTCTTAAGGATCACGGACAGTGCCCTATGCTACGAGGTAAGCGGTGACTGCTGTAGTTCTTACTGGTGATCCTTTCCTGTCACTGATTCTCGGCCTTCTTTGTATTTCATAGGACTGTTGTCAGTCCAATACAAAATGAGTCTTATTTTTAAAAACCTGAAATGTTTTACAGAGCCTAGCATTCTCATATAGGGTCCTTTCCATTCTCCCCACTTTCCCGAGAGGCCAAGAACACTTCACACCATGAACTAGGAGAGGGGGTAGAGCCCTTTCTGATGAAATACATCAACAAAGACAGAGCCTTAGCCTGCTTGCTCTCTGGACAGGATCTCGGACCACAAGGTCTTCAATCCTGGTATAAATGAAGGAAGTGAGGACAGTTCAACTGGCACTCTGATAACAAGAGTTCTGAAACACCTTCCGAAGAGACTATAGCAGTAGATGAGGGAAGGGAGTGCTACAGTGTGGCAGTACAGGGGGAACGATCGGCTACAGCAGTGAAAAGTGTGGTACCGATTGGTGTGCTCTCGGGATTCTTGTACATGTAGCATAGATGACCTCTACGGTGGCCCTCCCACCTTCCCACCTGCATTAGGTGTTCTTTTTTTTTGTAATTTATGTTTATGTATTTATTTACTGTTTGAACTTATTTATTCTACGTATTTATGTTTTTGGCCGCACTGGGTCTCTCATTGCTGTGCACGGGCTTTCTCTAGTTGGCGGCTAGCGGGGGCTACTCTCGGTTG
Organism: Balaenoptera borealis; assembly: GCF_965194805.1. Classification (NCBI taxonomy): domain Eukaryota; kingdom Metazoa; phylum Chordata; class Mammalia; order Artiodactyla; family Balaenopteridae; genus Balaenoptera; species Balaenoptera borealis. The sequence continues at coordinate 15,891 of NW_028123040.1, read as the reverse complement.
CGGTGTGCGGGCATCTCATCGCGGTGGCTTCTCTTGTTGCGGAGCATGGGCTGTAGGCACGTGGGCTTCGGTAGTTGAGGCTCACGGGCTCTAGAATGCAGGCTCCGTCGTCGTGGCACATGCGCTTAGTTGCTGCACGGCATGTGGGATCTTCGCAGACCAGGGCTCGAACCCGTGTCCCCTGCATTGGCAGGCGCCACCAGGGAAGCCCTAGGTGTTCTCATATAGAGTCTAAAAACAGAGAGCACTGAGAGAAGGTAGTGGTTATTAAAGGCTCAGGATCTAAATTCTACCTGTCTCTACACCCCTTCCCAGCTGTCGATTTGACCCCATTTTTGAATGCTGACCTCATTGTTCAACTTTTCTCTGCCGTCTGTATACTCACCTTGAAAACTTGTTTCTGTGATGCGTTGAGCAGACACAGGGTGGCAGACTGCAGAGGTGGAAGCTGGTGGTCGGATATTTGTGGGCTGAATCTCCTTCAGTCCCATTCCCATTTCTGGTTGCCCAGAGGCCCTACTTCCTGTGTGTGACGCCGAGCCGTAGGATTGCGGGCAGGAGCCAAGTTCTCCATACAGTAAAGACCCCAGTGTGCCTTGGTTACAGTAATATACCTGGCTTCCTTCCTGGCAGGGAAGTGACAGGCGGCTATGCCCCTGCTTTGTTCGTGGGCCTCCTGATCCAGCAGTTCCCTTGGCTCTGCCCCTGTCGTCAGCTGCCCCTAGGATAACTCTGAGCCCTAGCCACTTCTCTGGTAGATTTCCCTATTCCCCCACTACAGTCACACCTGAATAAGGCAACTCAGACCTTTCAGAGATGTGTCCTGAACCTCTTGTTTTCTGAAATACCTATCTGGTGGTTGTGAGACTTAAGGCCAGCGTCCCCGAGAGACTTTTTCTATTTCTCCTAGTAAACCTAGACTCATCTTCTGTCACCTTCAACTCTACTCCAATTGTGTTCTTTCAACCCAGACCTCTGACCCTGCTTTTTACTTCTGCCATTTCATCCTCGCTCCTGCTTCCTTTCCTAAATCCATACGTCTCTTTTGGCCTTCCTAGCCCTGGGCCAAGTTCCTTCCTCTTTGCTCAGTTTTTACCCCTTTCCTTCATTCTCCCATCCAACTTTCAGTCCTTCCTTTCTCACGCCCCAGTTAGCAGCATCTGAAAATTCGAAAGGTTTGTTACTCGTCTATTAATTGTATTCCATTTACTTATTCAGTTCTATACCTGTCTTACCTGTGTATGGAAGAACAGCTGGTAGCCAAGGTGGCACCAAGAATCCTAGCAGCTCTCACTTGACGTATCCGTAGTAGTCGGCAATTTCCATTTCGTTTTCCCTCTCGGTGAAAAATTGCAGCTTGCCCGAAGAGGTGTATCCGGCAGCATTCTCCCGTTGTTGTTGAGCCCGCCTCTTCATGGCCTCTCGCTCTGGCCTCTGCTCTTGTTCGATGGGCTTTGACATGACTGGCTCAGGCACGTTGGGTTCCCTCCATGGAACTCGTTGCTTGCTGAAGTCTTGGAGTAGAAAGTGGGTTTGGAGCTTGGGTGGGGACTGGCGCTTATTCACAGCAGGGGGAACAGGCTCCCGCTGGAGAGGAGCGCCAGATGAAGTTTTGGAGGGTGCAGGCCTAGGAGCAGCAGACTGAGGGACACGAGGCTGGGTATGGTTGGGCCAAGCCGGTTGGGTTGGGTTGGTCACAGTTGGCTGAGCTGGTTTGGCGGGGCCTGGCAAAGAGGCAGGAGCTGGCTGGGATGAATTGGCTGCAGCAGGTTGAGCTGAGTCAGTAGAACCAGGCTGGGCACGGTAAGCCCCAGCAGGCCGATGTGAGGCCAGAGACTGTGGCCTCCGAGGAGCGGGTCGAGCTTGAGGCTTGTCCCAGGCAGAAAAAGGCAGAGGTATCAACTTGACCTTCCCAGGAGGAGGCCGCTCATACTGGGCTGGAGACGGACACTCTGTTTCAGCACTGCTGTCTGGTTTCTGGGCTTGGACTTGCGTTTTCTCAGGACCCTTCCCCTCACGTGGGGTATGCCGCCATGGCTGGATAGCTGGGGGTGGCTGGGGGTCTTTGGGGTTGCTTGACTTTCCCAAGAGCCGACAGGAAGAGCGCCCAGTTTTCGTCTCATTCTTCTTCCCCAGCGCATGAAGAACCTTCACAGACTCCAGCATGCGCACGCCAAGGGAGGTTCGAGGCTTTTGAAAGCTCTGTTGGAGAAGCTCAGTTTGGTGTTCCTTTCGCTTCGTGTGGGGGATTGCTGGCTTCTCTTCTGCCTTGACTTTGTTCCCTGACTGCTTGTTCTCCTCAGCCTTGTTTCTCCCTCTGGTCCTTTTGGTCTTTTCCTGCCCGTGGCTCTTAGTTTTGCTGATCTTTCTGGATGCAGCTTTCTGAGGTTTGCCTTGAGAGTGCTTGGCCGTGTTCACAGGAGCCCTGTCACTGACTGCAGCGTGGCATGTAACCACTTCTCCCCCTAACAGGCACTCTGGATTCTTTGGCTGGATTTTGGCCTTGGGAGCGCCACTGATAGGCTCAGAGGCTTTCTGTTTGTTCTTCCTGGGTTGATCAGAGGGAACCTTTATGACACTTGGCTTTTCCTGCACCTGATTCACCTTAATGGCTCTGGTGTCTTTAGCTTTGATCACGTTGGGACCTTGGGATTGATCAAGATCTTTCAAAGGATTAAAGAGCTGGGGAAGGTGAATATCCTCCGCCAGTGTAGTAATGTCTGCAAGACCACTGCTAGGTTCAATCCCATTTTCAAGTGTCCCTAGGTCCTGACGACTCCGGCTGTTCTCTCCCAGATCAGCATTTTCAGAACCAGGCTGCTCCTCTTGGCTGAGGGGATCGGTGCAGGCCAGCGGCTGGTGAATATCAGGGATTCCTAAAGGGAGTAGTGGAGGATCTTGGTTCTCTGTTGGGATCTGGTAGGCATCCAGAGGCTTTGAAAGCTTGGTTTTGATATCATCCACGTGCTTACTCTCTATTTGTCCCTGGCTTGGAGCTGGAGGCAGGGCCAGGAGACGCCTGGCACTCTGGACTGGAGCTGTCACTGAAATGTCCCCAAGTTCAGATGGTGGGTTACTCTCAAGTATGTGGCTGTTTCTGCTACTGCAGGACTTGGGGAGTTCTTGACTTTGTGTCACACAAAACGTCTGGCTTGGAGGTTGCAATCCCAGGGAATTTTTCATCACCAGGGGGGAGGTCTCCATCCCTACAAAGGGATCAAGGGAGAAGTCAGTCCCTGGTAAGTGAGATGCTCCCCCTAAACACCAACACAGCAGTCGTGTACCTTTCAAGGGGTTCAGGGGCAAGATGGGCAAGGCATTTCTACTAACTCTTCTTAAGGATCACGGACAGTGCCCTATGCTACGAGGTAAGCGGTGACTGTTGTAATTCTTACTGGTGAGCCTTTCCTGTCGCTGATTCTCGGCTCGCTTTGTATTTCATAGGACTGTTTATAAGTCCAATACAAAATGAGTCTTATTTTTAAAAACCTGAAATGTTTTACAAAGCCTAGCATTCTCATATAGGGTCCTTTCCATTCTCCCCACTTTCCCGAGAGGCCAAGAACACGTCACACCATGAACTAGGAGAGGGGGTAGAGCCCTTGCTGATGAAATACATCAACAAAGACAGAGTCTTAGCCTGCTTGCTCTCTGGACAGGATCTCGGACCACAAGGTCTTCAATCCTGGTATAAATGAAGGAAGTGAGGACAGTTCAACTGGCACTCTCATAACAAGAGTTCTGAAACACCTTCCGAAGAGACTATAGCAGTAGATGAGGGAAGGGAGTGCTACAGTGTGGCAGTACAGGGGGAACGATCGGCTACAGCAGTGAAAAGTGTGGTACCGATTGGTGTGCTCTCGGGGTTCTTGTACATGTAGCATAGATGACCTCTACAGTGGCCCTCCCACCTTCCCACCTGCATTAGGTGTTCTTTTTTTTGTAATTTATGTTTATGTATTTATTTACTGTTTGAACTTATTTATTCTACGTATTTATTTTTTTGGCTGCACTGGGTCTCTCATTGCTGTGCACGGGCTTTCTCTAGTTGGCGGCTAGCGGGGGCTACTCTCGGTTGCGGTGTGCGGGCATCTCATCGCGGTGGCTTCTCTTGTTGCGGAGCATGGGCTGTAGGCACGTGGGCTTCGGTAGTTGAGGCTCACGGGCTCTAGAATGCAGGCTCCGTCGTCGTGGCACATGCGCTTAGTTGCTGCACGGCATGTGGGATCTTCGCAGACCAGGGCTCGAACCCGTGTCCCCTGCATTGGCAGGCGCCACCAGGGAAGCCCTAGGTGTTCTCATATAGAGTCTAAAAACAGAGAGCACTGAGAGAAGGTAGTGGTTATTAAAGGCTCAGGATCTAAATTCTACCTGTCTCTACACCCCTTCCCAGCTGTCGATTTGACCCCATTTTTGAATGCTGACCTCATTGTTCAACTTTTCTCTGCCGTCTGTATACTCACCTTGAAAACTTGTTTCTGTGATGCGTTGAGCAGACACAGGGTGGCAGACTGCAGAGGTGGAAGCTGGTGGTCGGATATTTGTGGGCTGAATCTCCTTCAGTCCCATTCCCATTTCTGGTTGCCCAGAGGCCCTACTTCCTGTGTGTGACGCCGAGCCGTAGGATTGCGGGCAGGAGCCAAGTTCTCCATACAGTAAAGACCCCAGTGTGCCTTGGTTACAGTAATATACCTGGCTTCCTTCCTGGCAGGGAAGTGACAGGCGGCTATGCCCCTGCTTTGTTCGTGGGCCTCCTGATCCAGCAGTTCCCTTGGCTCTGCCCCTGTCGTCAGCTGCCCCTAGGATAACTCTGAGCCCTAGCCACTTCTCTGGTAGATTTCCCTATTCCCCCACTACAGTCACACCTGAATAAGGCAACTCAGACCTTTCAGAGATGTGTCCTGAACCTCTTGTTTTCTGAAATACCTATCTGGTGGTTGTGAGACTTAAGGCCAGCGTCCCCGAGAGACTTTTTCTATTTCTCCTAGTAAACCTAGACTCATCTTCTGTCACCTTCAACTCTACTCCAATTGTGTTCTTTCAACCCAGACCTCTGACCCTGCTTTTTACTTCTGCCATTTCATCCTCGCTCCTGCTTCCTTTCCTAAATCCATACGTCTCTTTTGGCCTTCCTAGCCCTGGGCCAAGTTCCTTCCTCTTTGCTCAGTTTTTACCCCTTTCCTTCATTCTCCCATCCAACTTTCAGTCCTTCCTTTCTCACGCCCCAGTTAGCAGCATCTGAAAATTCGAAAGGTTTGTTACTCGTCTATTAATTGTATTCCATTTACTTATTCAGTTCTATACCTGTCTTACCTGTGTATGGAAGAACAGCTGGTAGCCAAGGTGGCACCAAGAATCCTAGCAGCTCTCACTTGACGTATCCGTAGTAGTCGGCAATTTCCATTTCGTTTTCCCTCTCGGTGAAAAATTGCAGCTTGCCCGAAGAGGTGTATCCGGCAGCATTCTCCCGTTGTTGTTGAGCCCGCCTCTTCATGGCCTCTCGCTCTGGCCTCTGCTCTTGTTCGATGGGCTTTGACATGACTGGCTCAGGCACGTTGGGTTCCCTCCATGGAACTCGTTGCTTGCTGAAGTCTTGGAGTAGAAAGTGGGTTTGGAGCTTGGGTGGGGACTGGCGCTTATTCACAGCAGGGGGAACAGGCTCCCGCTGGAGAGGAGCGCCAGATGAAGTTTTGGAGGGTGCAGGCCTAGGAGCAGCAGACTGAGGGACACGAGGCTGGGTATGGTTGGGCCAAGCCGGTTGGGTTGGGTTGGTCACAGTTGGCTGAGCTGGTTTGGCGGGGCCTGGCAAAGAGGCAGGAGCTGGCTGGGATGAATTGGCTGCAGCAGGTTGAGCTGAGTCAGTAGAACCAGGCTGGGCACGGTAAGCCCCAGCAGGCCGATGTGAGGCCAGAGACTGTGGCCTCCGAGGAGCGGGTCGAGCTTGAGGCTTGTCCCAGGCAGAAAAAGGCAGAGGTATCAACTTGACCTTCCCAGGAGGAGGCCGCTCATACTGGGCTGGAGACGGACACTCTGTTTCAGCACTGCTGTCTGGTTTCTGGGCTTGGACTTGCGTTTTCTCAGGACCCTTCCCCTCACGTGGGGTATGCCGCCATGGCTGGATAGCTGGGGGTGGCTGGGGGTCTTTGGGGTTGCTTGACTTTCCCAAGAGCCGACAGGAAGAGCGCCCAGTTTTCGTCTCATTCTTCTTCCCCAGCGCATGAAGAACCTTCACAGACTCCAGCATGCGCACGCCAAGGGAGGTTCGAGGCTTTTGAAAGCTCTGTTGGAGAAGCTCAGTTTGGTGTTCCTTTCGCTTCGTGTGGGGGATTGCTGGCTTCTCTTCTGCCTTGACTTTGTTCCCTGACTGCTTGTTCTCCTCAGCCTTGTTTCTCCCTCTGGTCCTTTTGGTCTTTTCCTGCCCGTGGCTCTTAGTTTTGCTGATCTTTCTGGATGCAGCTTTCTGAGGTTTGCCTTGAGAGTGCTTGGCCGTGTTCACAGGAGCCCTGTCACTGACTGCAGCGTGGCATATAACCACTTCTCCCCCTAACAGGCACTCTGGATTCTTTGGCTGGATTTTGGCCTTGGGAGCGCCACTGATAGGCTCAGAGGCTTTCTGTTTGTTCTTCCTGGGTTGATCAGAGGGAACCTTTATGACACTTGGCTTTTCCTGCACCTGATTCACCTTAATGGCTCTGGTGTCTTTAGCTTTGATCACGTTGGGACCTTGGGATTGATCAAGATCTTTCAAAGGATTAAAGAGCTGGGGAAGGTGAATATCCTCCGCCAGTGTAGTAATGTCTGCAAGACCACTGCTAGGTTCAATCCCATTTTCAAGTGTCCCTAGGTCCTGACGACTCCGGCTGTTCTCTCCCAGATCAGCATTTTCAGAACCAGGCTGCTCCTCTTGGCTGAGGGGATCGGTGCAGGCCAGCGGCTGGTGAATATCAGGGATTCCTAAAGGGAGTAGTGGAGGATCTTGGTTCTCTGTTGGGATCTGGTAGGCATCCAGAGGCTTTGAAAGCTTGGTTTTGATATCATCCACGTGCTTACTCTCTATTTGTCCCTGGCTTGGAGCTGGAGGCAGGGCCAGGAGACGCCTGGCACTCTGGACTGGAGCTGTCACTGAAATGTCCCCAAGTTCAGATGGTGGGTTACTCTCAAGTATGTGGCTGTTTCTGCTACTGCAGGACTTGGGGAGTTCTTGACTTTGTGTCACACAAAACGTCTGGCTTGGAGGTTGCAATCCCAGGGAATTTTTCATCACCAGGGGGGAGGTCTCCATCCCTACAAAGGGATCAAGGGAGAAGTCAGTCCCTGGTAAGTGAGATGCTCCCCCTAAACACCAACACAGCAGTCGTGTACCTTTCAAGGGGTTCAGGGGCAAGATGGGCAAGGCATTTCTACTAACTCTTCTTAAGGATCACGGACAGTGCCCTATGCTACGAGGTAAGCGGTGACTGTTGTAATTCTTACTGGTGAGCCTTTCCTGTCGCTGATTCTCGGCTCGCTTTGTATTTCATAGGACTGTTTATAAGTCCAATACAAAATGAGTCTTATTTTTAAAAACCTGAAATGTTTTACAAAGCCTAGCATTCTCATATAGGGTCCTTTCCATTCTCCCCACTTTCCCGAGAGGCCAAGAACACGTCACACCATGAACTAGGAGAGGGGGTAGAGCCCTTGCTGATGAAATACATCAACAAAGACAGAGTCTTAGCCTGCTTGCTCTCTGGACAGGATCTCGGACCACAAGGTCTTCAATCCTGGTATAAATGAAGGAAGTGAGGACAGTTCAACTGGCACTCTCATAACAAGAGTTCTGAAACACCTTCCGAAGAGACTATAGCAGTAGATGAGGGAAGGGAGTGCTACAGTGTGGCAGTACAGGGGGAACGATCGGCTACAGCAGTGAAAAGTGTGGTACCGATTGGTGTGCTCTCGGGGTTCTTGTACATGTAGCATAGATGACCTCTACAGTGGCCCTCCCACCTTCCCACCTGCATTAGGTGTTCTTTTTTTTGTAATTTATGTTTATGTATTTATTTACTGTTTGAACTTATTTATTCTACGTATTTATTTTTTTGGCTGCACTGGGTCTCTCATTGCTGTGCACGGGCTTTCTCTAGTTGGCGGCTAGCGGGGGCTACTCTTGGTTGCGGTGTGCGGGCTTCTCATCGCGGTGGCTTCTCTTTGTTGCGGAGCATGGGCTGTAGGCACGTGGGCTTCGGTAGTTGAGGCTCACGGGCTCTAGAATGCAGGCTCCGTCGTTGTGGCACATGCGCTTAGTTGCTGCACGGCATGTGGGATCTTCGCAGACCAGGGCTCGAACCCGTGTCCCCCGCATTGCATTGGCAGGCGGATTCTTAACCACGGCGCCACCAGGGAAGCCCTAGGTGTTCTCATAGAGAGTCTAAAAACAGAGGGCACTGAGCGAAGGTAGTGGTTATTAAAGGCTCAGGATCTAAATTCTACCTGCCTCTACACCCCTTCCCAGCTGTCGATTTGACCCCATTTTTGAGTGCCGACCTCATTCTTCAACTTTCTCTGGCGTTTGTTATACTCACCTTGAAAACTTGTTTCTGTGATGCGTTGAGCAGACACAGGGTGGCAGACTGCAGAGGTGGAAGCTGGTGGTCGGATATTTGTGGGCTGAATCTCCTTCGGTCCCATTCCCATTTCTGGTTGCCCAGAGGCCCGACTTCCTGTGTATGACGCCGAGCCGTAGGATTGCGGGCAGGAGCCAAGTTCTCCATACAGTAAAGACCCCAGTGTGCCTTGGTTATAGTAATATACCTGGCTCCCTTCCTGGCAGGGAAGTGGCAGGCGGCTCTGCCCCTGATTTGGAATCTGAGATGGTGTTCCCTGAGCAAGGCTGGCAGAAAGCGATGGATGTAGAGGGACCATGTTCTTGGCGTCTGAAGTTTTATCATCCTGGGCTGCCAGAAACATGGAGGAGGCAGCTGTGTGGCGGTCAGTGAGTGCCAGAGTAAAGTCTCCGAGTGAAGAAGAATTCTTTTCAGTGCTTGCTGTGATGTCCCACTCAAGAACACCTGGATAGGAAGCAGCTGAAGTGGAGATCTGGCTGTGGTCAGTAACTCCAGATAACATAGTCGTGCTAGAATGTTGGTAAAGGTAGGCACTACCCATGAGTGTCTGGAAAGGGGTACCGGTAGCCGATGCCGAACTGACGGCAGGGGCAGAGACTCTGGAGAAGTTGCAGACACTTCGTGTTAGGGAAGTTGCATTGCTCACCACAGGAGGAGAATGCTGCAGAGAATTTAGAGTTCCAAGTAGAGATGGATGTTGGAAATTTTCTGTAAGAACAAGAGGGTCATGAAAAACTCAGGGAGGTTGAGAAATTCTCACTACGTTTGAGGAACGGCATCATCTGAAGGTTCTTGCTATCAGGACACCTCTACTATCACTACTTCCTGAGAAACCCAAAATCAGACAGTTGATGATGGCTGTAAGGACTGAGCAGTTTTCCACTCTTCTCTATTAACTGCCTGTGCTCCCATCTTGGGCACAGACGGGCAGAAGAGCCAAGTGGTGTGGTTCAGAGATTGTTCTCTAGGCTGGAAGCAACCTTCTCCCTGCCCTGTCTTTCCCTTCAGCCTGCACTCGTATTGACTTCTATGCTATTTCCTAGACTGGAAGCATTTTAGAACTAGGAGGCCCTTAGAGAACTTCGATGTTCTCAGTCTCATTTCGTGAGTAAGGAAACTGAGGCTCAGAGAGGTCGGGTTGACTTGTTCAAGTTCTCTCATTATGTTAGTATCATTACCAGGTTTCAGAACCTAAGTATCCTGACTTCCTTGCCAGGACTCCACTCTGAGCATGATACTGCCAGAAAGCAGGAGAAATAGAACTTATAATATAGGCATTTTTTTTGTCCATTAGAAAACAGTACGGCTATTACCATTGTCGTCTTCGGTGTCTCCCTTTGCTTGTGCAGTTCCCACGCTATTACCTAGAGGTGACGTACAGCTCAGTCCAACTGGTGAATTGAAAGAGTCATTTTTGCCCTCTTCAAGCCCGGTTTCTCATCCTACCTCAAAATGATTACCCGAAAGTGGATTTCTTAAGTGCTTTTGGAAAGGGAAAAGTTATCTGATTACTTCAGATTCCTCACCTATAAAGTGGTTATAACACCACCACCAATAATAATAGCAGTAATAATTAATAGATGAATAAGCTGATCTATTGCGTATGATTTATATGGAGGAAGATACAATAAGTTCTAGAAAGACAAAGAAAAATCATGACAAGCATATTACGTTAACGAAAAAGAAATCCATAGATATTAATGAAAACTGGGGTATGTGGCAAGTATCGAAGCCTAATGAATTTACTAACAAATGGCATTCTGTACCATCCATGCAATATTATGAAAGTGAATTTTGCCCACTCTATTTTAGTGAATACTATTAACCAGAAAACACGATGGAGGTGATAGAGGTGAATGAATTCCTAGCCAATGCATACAGACAGAGAAGGTATGTCAGTAAAAAATGCATAACAAGCAACAGAATGCAATAAATGTGCATGTATAGGTAGCCACAACACATATAGACAAGTATTTCAATGAAAACCGGTACGAAGCAGACAGCAAAATAATAAGTGTAAAAGAGTTTCATTATTGTGCTCCTTCATATTTTTACCCAGCAAGTAAGAGGTATTAAGCCTAGGAGAAATATATATTTCAATGAATATAGCTTATATAATAAGCAGAAAGGAAGCTTAAAATGTATCAGGAAGGTTTTTGGATTTATCCTAGAACTTAGATTAGAATCATCTTCAGCATCCAAGAAGATGGCATCCCAAAACCTCAAAAAACCATCATGCCTAGAATCCAATTAAAAAAGATTTTCGAATGTAAGAAAATCCACAGGACTCCACAATATGGTTTTCGATAAACGTGGATGTTTGTTTGTTTTGTTTCTTTGGCCGCGCCGCGTGGCCCTGGCCGTGAAAGCACCGAGTCCTAAGCACTGGACCGCCAGGGAATTCCCTAAGTGGGGGGAATTAGAGATGTGGGGCTTGACTTTTTCTTCTTCTTCTTCTTCTTCGGTAGCTAAGATCTACAAGCGAACGATGGCTGTTGATCAATGTGCTCTCTGTGTTAGGAAGGAAATAACTGTAAAAATGAAAAGCAGCCTTGCCTTAGAACCTACATATCACACCAAGGAAAATAGTCCTTCTGATTCAATTTAGAAGATATCACTTAAAATGTTGAATTGGTGAAATGTCTACCTAGTTTAAAAATTAGAAAGAATAAAACACTGAAAAGCAGCCCCCTAGATAACCACTGTGGTTGCTTGTTTATAGGAGGCATCATTTCTAAAACGTATTTCTAAAATGTTTATATTCAAAACTGTCAAGTGGCCAACTGTATTCAGAGAGGCAATAAAAGAAAGAAAACGGAGTATGACTTTTCTGATAAGCTGCCTTTCCCGGTGATCCCCTGTTCTGGCCTTACTTTCCTTCTTAAGTCTGTTAATGTAAGGGTTTGCTACCATCAACTTGGTTTTGCCCTGCTCTGAGCAGGTTTCCCTCTGTGCTGTTTCTGCTTTAATTGAAAATCTTTGGTTCCCATCAGCATTCCATTGCAAACTCCGTTTTTCTTGAGAGCTCCTCTATGCTTTCCCTCTTCATTCTTACATTTTCTCCCATCTCTTGGTGCCTGTTGGCCTGTGCTAATGAAAACCATCCTAAACTTCCTTACGCTCGACTCTGTGCCTCCCTGTAGAGCCCAGTACTCTCCATCCTCTCTCCCTATTCTCTCTTTTCAACTAGTCGAAATCCTAGTGGAGGGAGACCATTAGAGATGAAACATCTTGGTATATATTGCTAGTTTTCTATGTCCCCTGGCTTTTCTATGTTTCTGTTGAAACACTCTTGAGAAGTGTCTGATTTCGTTTTCTACATGGGTACCCTTTAAGGCTCAATACTGGAAAAGAAGGGGATCAGAGTGATCAACCCAATGTGGTATCCTAACGTAACAGTTAAGGAAAGCAACAGGCTTTGTGAGACAGCCAGTGATTTGTCCAAAGTCACACAGATAGTAAACGTCAAAGTCAAAACTGAAATTAGGTCTCCAGACGTGTAGTTCAATACTTTCCCTCATTATTCCATGCTATTTTGAATCTCCTACTCAATTTAGGGGCAAAAGAAATCGAACGCAAAACTTTCCAAAGTTTCTTTTCTTACCTGACATGGTCAGAGAAGAGGAAGCATCCACTGCAGGTACAAGGGATGAGGAGACAACACTAGAGGATGTCTGAGTGGCTGCAGCTGAACGGCGCACGTGTCCAGTACAGAGGTCACTGGTTACTGGTCCAAACAGCTCCACGGAAACCCCAAGGCTCTACCAAGTGGTAGTAGGTTTGGGAGGAGAGTGATGTCACAAAGCAGGCAGTTGAAAGGTATGAGAGAGCCAATAGGGAGGTCCGATCCCCAACAGGAAGGCGGGCTTGGGTGAAGAGAGTGTAGGAGAGCTAAAACAACACCTGAGTTTCTGAGCTTTGGGGAGGAGGAAATCCTAGAAGACAGATTTACCTCCCCCAGGCTCTTCCATTAGGGAAATCATTGCCACATTTCTTACAGACGTTCATTAATACACTGAACTAAGAGTTACTTATATTCTACAGAGTATTCTATTTTATGTATCATATACTTAGAGCTATATAGATCTTATTTAATTAATAATCCTTAGGAAGGAAAGAGCCATCTAGTTTGAACTATTACAGTTGTTCTGAAATCAGATGTGTCTAATGAGTGAACTGATAGCAGCTTTTAAGGAGCCAAAGTAGGGATTAAGAAGCTCTCTTTGTAACTTGGTTCAAGAGTAGGGTGAAGTTTGTTGAGTGTACCTTGTGGAGAATGTTGTGGTCCAAGGCTCTTCTCTTTTAGTTTCTTCTCCTTGACTCCTACCTTCCTTGGGCTGGGCTAGGCTGGGGGCCAGGTTGGACTTGCGACTTAACATTTCTCTTCCGCTTTCTCTTTTTTTTTTTTCTTCCATTATGGGCATTGCTTCGAGGACAAGCCTTGATCTTGCATTGGACGTTACTTCCTGTCAACTTCCAGCAGCAGGAGTCTTCTTTTCAGTGCTTGATGCTTCACGAAATAGACTCTGCCCGTTGGCAGCAAATACCAGAGAGCTAGGAGACAGAGCTGGTTGCAGACCTTTCCTCTTCCAGCCTTTGGTTGCAATTGTTTGGCCCATAATTTGCTAGCTCTAGTTCCTTGGGCCACACAGGTATCCTGCCATCTCCAGCTCTTGTTATATGTGAGAGACATTCTGAACACTGTCCCTTTTTCTTTGCACAGAAGTATATACAGTGTGGCAGTTACTGTAATCTCCTCCGCCTTGCAAACAGCCACTCTAGAATCTTGGACCTCTAGGACTCTCTGTCTTGCATGCTTGGGGGCAAGGCCAAGCAAAATGAAGAGGAGAATAATTAGAGAAAGAGGAGGACGTTGGTGGAGAATTGGGAGCAGGTAAGGTGAAAGGGCACAGGAGAAAAGAGATGCATGTAGACTTTTTGGTTTCTGTGGGAAACAGGTTGACACACTTGGGCCTCATTTGGTATTAACAGAACAGAGAGTTAAAGATCTAAGTAGCTAGATAGTGTGCAGCAACTGCCATGAAGTCTGTACACTGAAGAGAAGAGTCTCACATCTAGTTTTCATTTTGTTTTATGTCATAGTACCTTATTTATAGCATTCACTGGTGTGTTTGTAGAATACAGATGTTTTCAAATGCTCTGGTTTTGTCTACATGGTTATCTCCTTGTCCTGTTTGTAAGGAATCCAACATTGTAAGACATATTGCATGTTTTTCTCTTGACGATTGTTGACCTTGAAGCGTCATGAACTAACTTGAGCTGTTGGATTCTGTGGAGAAACGTTCAAAAGGGTCTGTGAAAAAGGCACTGTGGTGAGTCGCATTATGCACCCGAGCGTAAGGAGCAAGATATCTGCCACCAGCCCAGCTTGGCCTGGATTGCCTCTGTTTTAGTTCCCCTGGTTAGTGCTTTTCTCCCTAACCACTCTTGTGACTGTGATAATGTGAGTAAGGGCGGAGTTGCTAATGATCTATGTGTGAGGTAAGCTGGTTTGAGGGAGGAAATCTATGGACCTAGTCATTTTCCTTGGTGGTAAGCTTTCAGGGGTGCAGAGATGGATCTTCCTGGGGCCTTTTCTGGTCCCAGGAAGATATCGCATAGATGGGACCTCCCAAGACACACATTGAATCTTTAGGCCTGTTTTTCCTATTATGAGGTACGAACGAGTTTCTTCACTGATGGGGATGATGCTTATCTGAGAAGAAATTGTGAAAGGTGGTGTAGTGTAGAGGTGTGGCTTAAGCTTTTAAGTTTTCCTCCAGGTTTTTCCCCTAAGCTTCCTACTTCGGACGGCCTACTTACATGATACTAGTAGGTGATGTCCGGCTAACAGCTTCCTAAATATACCTGCAAGCCAGATCAGTGTCTCTTTTCTCTGTATTCCCATGGAAATCAAGAGTCCCGCCGAATTTTCCATCGAAACAGTTGATTTGTGTTGTCTCTAGGAATTCTAAAGGGCGTACCGTTGCTTCCTAACCGGTGTCATTTGGGAGATCCGCCTCTGTACGTTCAAATGATTAATTTTGAGACTTTGCTCATGTGTGCAGTAAACCCTTGAATTCCCTAAGACCTTCCTTTCCTCCATCTCCTACCCCATTAAGCCCGCTTCAGTTCATCTCCTGAATTTCTTTGGAATCTGTCAGCCAGCTCTTCCTCAACTTCCTAATACTGAACTTGCCTGTCTGTTGCGATTAGGTCCTAACTAGTGTCCATATATCTTGTTTCCTTCCAATCCACTCTTCACACAAGAAACCTTCAAAGCAAGTTGGAACGTTGCTCATAAACATCGCTCACAAACATTGTTTTTGAGAATAGAAAACACACTGTTGGCCTTTAAGACTCTGCGTGGTCTAGAATCCTCTCTGCTTCTCTAGCCCCATCTTGTGCCACTTTTGCCCTCACTTTCTATGCTTCAGATACACTGAATTAACCTTAGTTCTCACTCATCTGACAGAAGTCAGTTCAGATACTATTTTTCACTGTGATTCCTAGCATTAAGGAATTTGATTATCAGGTTTTGTATGAGGACTATTTCATCAGGGGTACAGAAGTTCTGGCCATCTCTGGTTTTGGATATCCCTTATTTGTTGAGACCTTTGCGTTGTTTGGTTGCCTTTTGTCTGTTTTCCAGATGGGAAAACAGGAACAAGGGAAGTATAGGTTATTACTAGGTGGGGTTGAACAAGTGGAGCAGCAAACTGCAAAGCAGAAAGAAGAGGGACGTACTATAGAGGGATATGACTTCCATTCTCAAGGCGCCTGCATCCTGTGCAGGGAGACAGCCTAACATAAAATGTGCCTAACAACAAATATATTGACTTCTTACTAAAAATCTCCAGTTCATAGAACCGAGGGGTTTGTACCTTCTCCTTTAAAAGTGATAGTCCTGGGACTTCCCCGGTGGTCCCGTGGTGAAGACTCTGCGCTTCCAACGCAGCAGGCGTGGGTTCAATCCCTGGTTGGGGAGCTAAGATCCCACATGCTGCGCAGCCAAAGAAATTTTTGTCGAACGTTATACTCCTGTATTGTTGGCTTTAGTGGTTTAGATTTTGTTGTACTGTTAAGAAGATTTCAGTTTATTTACCGGGAACAAACAACACATAATGTAAAAATAGTTTCCCAGAAACGATTTCCATCATTCTCTTCTTCCCTTTCTCCCGCAGACTGGTGTTTCACCTTGACAAGTTCTCTGTCATTCCATAGGAAAGCTGTCTGGCTTGGAGGTTGCAATCCCAGGGAATTTTTCATCAGCGGGGAAGTCTCC